>NW_020694111.1:0-3926 GCF_002925995.2 Terrapene triunguis
ATGACCTCTCGAGGTCCCTTCCAGTCCTAGAATCTATGAATCTATGAGACTTTGAAAACTAGTTTCATCAATGACCCACAGTAATGTGACATTTATCTGTGTTGTTCCTTACCAAGCTGTCCCCTTCTTTGCATGTACTCCCCTGTAAACTACACCCCTGGTAACCACAGTGTGCTGAATGAATAAAGAGCCTTTTCTCCTCAATCCACTTATTTTTATTATGCTCATAAACACGGAGAGACAGCAAAAAAAAGTAAGATGACCAGGGATAAGGGGCTGATAACACTGTAAGATAACAGTGGGGGCTAAGGGAGAAACAGGGACAGCTTGCTTATAATTGCACTGTACAGGTTGCTTATAATTGCACTATAAGTGTACTCTCCCCTGGAGTTGCGTGCAAGGGATACCTGACTTTCTCTCACGCATCCTAGGATGTCTGGGAGAGGAGGATGTGAAACTTGGTGATGATGGCAGCAGGTTCAGCATAGGCTGCAGCAGGACTCTAGCGTCCAGCTGCCTTTCTTGAACCTCAACCAGACGCCTCAACACGTCTGTTTGCTCCCTCATAATACACACCATCTCATTGTGCGTGTCACGCTCTTGTTCCCTGCATGCTCTCCTGTCCTCGCGAACATTGTGCAGGCTGTCGGACAGTGCAATCCTCCATGCGCTGAGCTCTGTCTTGTTGCTCTCGGAGGCATGCATTAACTCATTGAACATGTCCTCACCCGTCTTCTTTTTCCACCTTCTAATCTGGCAAAGTCTCTGTCCCGGTGTGGAGGATGCACCTATGGACAAGGTTTTAGCTACAAAGAACACCAAGCACAAGGGTAGCATTTACAGTGCATACATTGTTTCTGGTGCAAGGTTCCTTTTTTTTTTTTTTTAATAAAAAACACCCCTCAATACACTTCCCTGCAAGCCACAACATAAGCAGAACCGCTTGCTACTGCAAGAGTCAGTTTGCTGCTACAGCCATGGTGAGTGAGGCCATGAGGCATGGGCGAGAGGTCCTGTGCTGCAGCTTTTGTTAAGACATTCTTGGGATCAATGGTTCCAACCTCAGCACAGCCCCCTTTCCCATAGCAACCTGAATGGTGCTTGAGGACAGGCACCAGCGTAAAGCCCTGAAAATAATTTGATTGTTACAAAAGCGGCACCGGGTTGGGGTGCAAGGGAGATGAACAGGAAGTGTCCCCCTCCTTCTTTAAATGCTGGCTGCAACACGGGGTGATCCCTTCCAACCACAACCAGGACATGCTTGAGAAAGCATGGTTGTGAGACCCAGAATTCACCAAACAGGGGCGGATTACTTATCGAATTGCTTGCGGTTTAAGGGCTGGCTTTTAAAACTTCCCCCTTTCCCCTTTCCCCTAGATGACTCTGCGATATCACTCTCCTGAGGGTAACAGAGGCGGAAAGGGCGCAGATGCTGCAAGCATCTGTGTACAGACCTGGTCCTTATGTTGCAATTCTGTGTGCTGCAATGATGCCAGAAGAGTTAATACTGGAGTGGCGCCAGAATGTGTCCTACTGTGGTGGACAAAATAAGGCAGCCCTTCCCAGAAACCTTCTGCAAAGAATTGCAAAGTACCTCCATGAAAGCTTCCTAGAGATCTCAAGGGAGGATTCCCAGGCCACCCCCGGGCACATAAACAGTCTTTTTTGGTGAGCACCCTCGGCGTAGCTGGAGTGGCCACTGATAACCACTATACCTATTTTTTTGTTCAGATTCAATATTAAAAATAATAGCATGTAACCCCTACAGTTTGATTGGAAATGTGTATTCACCAGAGGTGCCTTCCCCGGCCTCACGCTCTGCCGTCGACTGCTCCTGTAAGGGTCCAGAGTCAAAAAAAGTTCTTGGCTGTCGGGGAGAATGGATCCTCCACTTACCTGCGGCGCGTTCACCTCCTCCTCTTCCTCGTCAACAATGTCCTACTCGTCATTGCCTGAGGTCGCCCAGGACTCCTGGGAAGTATCCACAGAACGTTTTGGAGCAGTGGTGGAGTCGCCACCTAGAATCGCATGCAGCTCCTCATAGAAGCGCCATGTCTGTGGCTCAGAACCAGAGTGACTGTTGGCCTCCCTTGTCTTCTGGTATGCTTCCAGTCCCAAATTTCCCAAAAATCTGTGTTCTGCACTGTACAGACCTCACCTGGACAGTTCAGATATTTTAGGTCCATTGGCTCTGTCAGGGGACAATATCCTACAGCTTTCTACCTTAAATAGTTACCCACACAGTTCAGTTTAAACACAATACTGGCTTAGTTTTAATTGAAGAATAAAACAAGCTTATTTTACTACAAAGAGATAAATTTTAAATAGGGCTGTCAATTAATCGCAATTAACTGATATGATTAACTCAAAAAAATTAATCACGATTTTAAAAAATTGCAATTAATTGCAGTTTTAATCTCACTGTAAAACAATAGAATACCAATTGAAATGTATTAAATATTTTAGATGATTTTCTACATTTTCAAATATATTGATTTCAATTACAACACAGAATACAAAGTGTACAGTGCTCACTTTATATTATTTTTTATTACAAATATTTGCACTGTACAAATGATAAACAAGAAATAGTATTTTTCAATTCACCTCACACAGTACTGTAGTGCTATCTCTATTATGAAAGTGCAATTTACAAATGTAGATTTTTTTTTGTTACATAACTACACTCCAAAATAAAACAATGTAAAACTTTAGAGCCTACAAGTCCACTCAAGTCCTACTTCTTGTTCAGCCAATCGCTAAGAGAAACAAGTTTGTTTACATATGCAGGAGATAATGCTGCCTGCTTCTTGTTTATAATGTCACCTGAAAGTGAGAACAGGGGTTTGCAAGGCACTACTATAGCTGGCGTCGCAAGATATTTACGTGCCAGATGTGCTAAAGATTCATATGTCCCTTCATCTTCAACCACCATTCCAGGGGACATGTGTCCATGCTGATGATGGGTTCTGCTCGATAATGAACCAAAGCAGTGTGGACCAACACATGTTCATTTTCATTATCTGAGTCAGATTTCACCAGCAGAAGGTTGACTTTCTATTTTGGTGGTTCGGGTTCTGTAGTTTCCGAATTGGAGTGTTGCTCTTTTAAGATTTCCAAAAGCATGCTCCACACCTTGTCCCTCTCAGATTTTGGAAGGCATGTCAGATTTTTAAACCGTGGGTCGAGTGCTGTAGCTATCTTTAGAAATCTCACATTGGTACCTTCTTTGTGTTTTGTCCAATCTGCAGTGAAAGTGTTCTTAAAACGAACAACATATGCTGGGTCATTATCTGAAATGGCTGTAACATGAAATATATGGCAGAATGTGGGTAAAACACAGGGCAGAAGACATACAATTTTTCCCCAAGGAGTTCAGTCACAAATTTAATTAACACATTATTTTTTTTAAATGAGCGTCTTCAGCATGGAAGCATGTCCTCTGGAATGGTGACCGAAGCATGAAGGGACAGATGAATCTTTAGCACATCTGGCACGTAAATATCTTGCGATGCCAGCTATAGTAGTGCCTTGCAAACCCGTTCTCACTTTCAGGTGACATTGTAAACAAGAAGAGTCTGTGTCAGCAGGGGCTTTTTGCTCCTGGTAGGTTCAATCATACCAGATTGGTCTGTGGGGGACAGGCCAGACAAAACAGACACCCACGTTGGGGGTTAGGTACAGGGCTAACAACACTGTCCTGTAAAAAACAAAATATGTTACGGAAACAGTGACGGAGAAATCAACCTTTACTGTGTGTGATGGTGTCATAACTATAAAGGGAAGGGTAACAGCTCTCTGTGTACAGAGACTCCAAATCCTTTTACCTGTAAAGGGTTAAGAGGCTCGGGTAACCTGGCTGACACCTGACCCGAAGGACCAATAAGGGGGCAAGATACTTTCAAATCTTGGGGGGGGAAAGGCTT
>NW_020694112.1:0-1188 GCF_002925995.2 Terrapene triunguis
ACTCAAACGCTGCTTGGACTAATGAGGGAGCAAACGGACACGCTCCGCCGCCTTGTGGATGTTCTGCAGGACCGGAGGCAGGAGGAGAGAGCCCCGCTGCAGTCTCTCTGTAACTGCCCTGCCCCGCCACCAAGTCCCATACCCCCCTCACCCAAAGTCCAAACACGGAGGGGTGGAAGGGGCCGTGAAAAATTTCACTCCACCCCTGCGGACTGCTCTACCACTAGAAGGCTCTCATTCCCCAAAATTTGAAAAGTCCTTTCCTACCCGCCTCCCACAAGACCCCGTCCAAGTTTCACCCCCCCGTTCCATGTGCGGTTGTTAATAAAGAATACGTTTCTGTTCATTTCTGTTTCCATCCTCTTCTTTTGGAGGGGAGTCTGTCTGAAGGGGGGGGGAAGGGGCTTGGTCATTGGACAGGACAGTCACCTTTAGCAGGGGGCAGGTGCAGCAGCAGGGCACATATACAGTGCAGTGACTAGTTATCCTGGTCAGTCTGGGAGGTGGTTTTCATGTTCTGTGTGGTGGGGGGGGTGGTGTTGCTCTGTGACTTGGTGGCGGGGGAGGGCAGTTACAGATCTTATGCAGCGGTCCTTACCCTGGATCACAGAGCCGCGCAGCAGGGGATCTGTAACCCTCCTCCCCCTGCAAGACAGTCACATAGCCGACACATACACGCAGTCCCGGCCAGGAGGGCTGGCAGGCTCCGTTGAAACAACCAGTCCACCACCGCGGAGCCTGTCATTCCTGGAGTTTAGAGGCATCATTTGCATCACAACCCTAAACCCGCCCCCCGCCACAGTCTGTGTCACAGGTTTAAAACATTCCCGCGAAAACAGTAATAAAGACAACGGTGTCCATTAACAAAACAGAACAGATTTTATTTTTTGGGAAGGGGGTGAAGGGGGTATGTAAGTGGAGAGGATAGTCGACGGCAACTGGGTAAAGAAAGGGGGGCAAGTTCTGCCTCTGTGTCCACAAACTTAAAAGTCACTGGGTACCCTGGTCAGCCTTGAAACTGGCTTTCAAAGCCTCCCGGATGCACAGCGCGTCCCGCTGGGCTCTTCTAATCGCCCGGCTGTCTGGCTGGGCGTAATCAGCAGCCAGGCTATTTGCCTCAACCTCCCACCCCGCCATAAAGGTCTCCCCCTTGCTCTCACACAGATTGTGGAGCACACAGCAAGCTGC
>NW_020694113.1:0-2163 GCF_002925995.2 Terrapene triunguis
TACAGCCCACTGTAGCGGGGTGGTCACCCGCTCCTGCCCTGAAGGGTTTGAAAGCAGCCCTGGAGAGGGCTGCAGCTCTGAAAACTGGGCTGATTGGGAAAGCAGCCACAGCTGTAGCTGGCTTAATAAGGGCCCAGCTGGCCCTTATAAAAGGGGAGTGGGCCAGGAGCAAGGGGAGACTCTCTCTAGCTTTGGGAGGGAGGGACCTGGAGTGGAGCAGGGCTGGGGGAAGGCCAAGGGAGCTGGGGAGCTCTGGCCTGGAAACCCCCCAGGCTGTGGCCTAGTGGAAGGCCAATTAGGTACTGGGATTGCAGGGGGCAGCCCACGGGTAAGCAAAGGCAGCAGATCCAAACCCCCCTTGCCTATGATGAGTGGCTTTTACACTGCAGTCTGCCCCAGTGAACGGGGGCTAGATGGTGACTGGCAGTAGCCCACGACTGAGGCAAGGTGGGGCTAGAGGGTTGGGGGTTCCCCTAGGTGGGGAGACCTTGCGACTGCGGGGGTATTGCCAGGGGGCATCATCCCAAAGACAAGGGGCAACGGGTCCTGGGAGGGACATGGGGGCCAGTGGCAGCGGGACAGCAGCCTGCAGAGGCTGCTCCGGAGGCTAGAAATGCTAATTCCCTGAGATGACCAGCAGGAGGCGCCGCAGTGGTGAGTTGTGCACTGTCACACCCACCTTCACCTTACGGTCTCACCCCTCATTGGCCTTGACCCCCCCCCTGTAAATTTGAACACCCCCCTTAATTTCAATTCCTGGAGGAAACAATGGCTGGGTGTGTCCCTGCCTGGGGATGGCTGTGTAAGTGCAGGGCCTGCCAGAGCTTTGTAGCTTGTCACAGCATCACAGTGTGAGAGGGAGCCCAGGTTGGTTAGCCAGAGGGCTCAGTGGTACCCCAGTTCCAGGTTCCACCCCAGGAAACCTGACACAATGGCTGGGAGTCAGGACTCCTGGGTTCTATTCTTGGTTCTGCCCATTTGCCCATGGAGGATGGGGACCCTCCTCTCGCTCCGAGGACTGAGCGGCTCCTCAGATGCTTTGAGATCCCAGCTGGCCGGCGCTAGAACAGGACCAAGCCTCATCCCTTCACCAGGGTCTCTCAGAGCACGGGGGTCGTGGTCCTTCGAACTCTGACCCAGCAGCCCCATTTGGTCTGTGTCTGGGGAGTCTCTGGGGCTGGACGGGGTTAAAAGGAACAGGCACCACCACACACACCCCGTGTAACCAGCGCTGGGGCTGAGCTTTCACAATGTCCAGAGAAAGGGGAAGTTTCTCTGCCACAGACAGACAACAAAGTGAAAGTCTCCCACAGGAAAAATGGTGCATGGAGCCAGAACCACAGAGTCCCGACTCTCAGCCCCCTGCTCTAACCACTAGACCCCACACTCCTCCCCCAGCTGGGGATAAAAACCAGAAGTCCTGATTCTCAGTCACCGTAACTACTAGACCTTATTGCTACCAAACCAGCAAGTACGTTGCCTTTAAAGGAACACACTATCACGGTTCCCTTTCCTCCCCTGAGCCACCAGCCACTCACAGCACCTGGGGCTATTGCCACAGATGTAGATGAATATGATTACTCGTTACCTGCCCGCAACCTTCCTGCTCTCCCGTTAGTGTCAGCGGTGGGATCAGACCGGAGTCCCAGCCACTAACCCAGGCCCAGGGCCCAGGTAAGAGCCGCTTTAACTTGTTTTGGGGAAAAAGCCAGATTTGGGGAGAATGATTCTTCGCATCTCTAAATCACTGAAAGGAGATTAAACGGTGAGAGTTTCTTATGGGAGGGGCCCGAGCTGAGATCAAGGCCTCATTGTGCCAGGCGCTGTCCAGACACAGCCAGAGACAGTCCCTGCCCCCATAGAAATTACAATTAAAATAGACAATAGGAGGGAGAGAAAACTGAGGCACAGAGGAGCAGTTACTGGCCCGCTATTGTATGGTGGGTCCGTGACAGATCTAGGAGTAGAACCCAGGGCTCTGTGTCCCACTGCCATGCTCTAGCCACTGGGCCCCACTGTCACACCATAACTGGGGGTAGCATTGAAAATACACTGGGGGCTTCCCAAACCTGGCGTGAGAGCCAGTCTCCGCCCGACGAGCTCACGGTGTAAGATATGTTGGGATCCACTAGGCATAGCTACCAGGTAACTCGGGAGAGCGGA
>NW_020694113.1:2173-10566 GCF_002925995.2 Terrapene triunguis
TGTAATTAGGTAAGCTCCGGGGGGAAACGGGCCCTATTTGGCCAACAGATATGGGGACTGAACACGGCAGGGCAACATTACCCTGTGCTTTAAAACAGCTGCCGTGCCCGACCACAGAGCAGGCTGCATTTCACTGTGGCTTGAAAAGATCAACAACTGGGTGGGCTGTGAAGGTGTCTGAGATCATATTGGGGAGACCACAGGAGACTGATCAACGGTTCAGAGAGGGAGCATCGTGTTTGGGATAGAACTGGGGGCTAGGAGCCAGGACTCCTGGGTTCTAGTCTCAGCTCTGGAAAGGGAAATTTATTTTCAGACACACCCAGGCCCTCAGATCCTTGCTGGCCTGTTGCCCCATTACCCAGAAAGAACATTCTCAGAGCACTTGGGTAACATCAGACACTGGCTCTACCCACACTGTGGTCACAGAGACAGGACCCGATAAACAATCTAGTTATCAGAGAGGAAGCAGCAGAGGAAGCGCTAGGGGGTGCGGTGCTGCAGGATGTGCCGGGGGGCTCAGTAAGGGGCGCTATCCCCTCGCAGTCAGTTCTGGCCCCAATGCCCCAGGGTAGCGGTGGCGCTGGGGGGGCTGTGCTGCAAGGATGGGGGCTCTGTAGAGGGCTCTCCCCTTGCAGTCAGGGCTGATCTCTGCTTCTGGGGCTTTGCTGTTCTCAGCTGAGACACTGAACCCCGACCCTGCCCCCTTGTGCCTGTGATACCCTTCCGCCACATGGCTCTGTCCCAAGGGGTCAGAATGTCCCCCTGGGATCCCTGCCACATCCCAAAGTGGTTTGTTCCGTTCCAGCTTCCTGACTCTCCCTGCACATGTCAGCTCCACATAGGAACCGTCCTCTGGTCCTGCCCTGAAACTGCCGTCTGCATTGCTGTGAGCTGCCAAACAGCCACACGCACCTCCCCAGAGGTGGCTGCATTTCACCCCTGAGGCTGTGAGCCCCGCACACACAGTCCGCAAAGCACACGGGGTTAGAAATGCAACTAATCCTTGCTCCATCAGGCCAATCTCTGGGCTGTACTCGCTTCTGGTTAGGAAATTGTTTTACGAAGGGCCCTAGGTGTAAAATACCTGGTCGTGCAGCTGATCCTGCGGCCGGACGCCATCACCCGGCGCAGACGAGCTGTCACCCAAAAATGGTGCCGGTGACTCATTCCCGGCCCCTTTCCCCTCCCAGGCCGGCTGAGCGCTCTGTCCTGGACGGAGATGGCCTTGGTGCTGGTCCCTGCCTTTTGCCTTCTGAGCGGTGAGTAATTCACACAGACGCGCCGCGCTGCCGCCCAGGGGGCTGGTGGGGACCGTTTCCCAGCCCTGGGAGTGCATCTACACTGCCAGAAGGGGGCTCGGAACTGGGCTTCATCGCAGGGAAGTCCCAGCCACCCGCGCCAGTGGCTCCAGTTCAAGCCTAGGGGGCGACTGGCCTTGAACCTGACCCCAAACGGCCAGGTCCTCGCTGCTGGTTTCACCCCGGTGGAGAACACACCTGGTTCTCAGGGCAGAATCAGCCTGGTCTAGCGTGGGCCACCCTGGGCTGAGCAGGGAGGGCCTCAGCCACTCTCATCCCCCGGGCTGCCATTTTCCCTGCCCCACGGCCTGCCTCCTGGCTTCTCGCTGCCCCGGCGAGTCAGGGCGTCTCCTGGGCCGGCCTGGAGAGCTCTGCTCCCTGCCCTGCCCATCTGCCCAGCTCCAGCCCGTCTGGCCCCTGCCTGCGTCCGCACCTGGCTCCTTGATCAAGGGAAGTGCCTGAACTAAGGTTTCCAACCCTCCAGGATTGTCCTGGATTGTCGAGGAATTAAAGCTTAATCTGTAATTAAAGATTGTCGTGTTATGAAACATCCAGGAATTTGTCCAAACAAATTTGGCAACTCTAACCTGACCCCTCGCCAGTGGGGCTCCTCCTACAGTCAGGTCCTCTGGTCCACGGCCCAGACACTATGGGGGGGTCTAAACTGAGGGGCGATATGGGGGGCTGAATTGAGGGGGGATGGGGAGGTGAACTGAGGGGGGCTGGACTGAAGGGGGTGGCCAGGGGAGCTGAGCTAAGCGGAGATTTAGGGGGACTGAAGTGAAGTGAACTGAGGGGGGTGAACTAATGGGATGCAGAGGACGGACTAGACTGAAGTGGTGCTGGGCAGATTGGGGGCGGGGTTGGCCTGGACTGATGGGGTCCTGGAGTGATTTGGGGGCTGGGGTGATTAATTGCTGGGCAGGGGATGGGCTGACGTTGGGGGGGGGGCATCTCCAAATTCCCCTTCTCCAATTCACAGGGGGGCGCTGGCCGGGCTCACTGTCACCCCCACACCGGGGAGGATGGGGGGGGGGCTCAGACAGCCCCACAACACAACATCCCCGATTGTGTTTTAAAGCCCCTGGTTTGTGGGGCTGAGCTGATGCTGGTCTCTCCCGGTGGGATCTCTGCGGCAGCCCAGCCTGCGGCTGGGGCCGGGCGCCGGTCTGATCCCCGATTCCTGTCCCCAGGAGGCGCTTACGCCGAGGAGTGGAACGTGAGATTCGCACCAAGGCCGCTTGCTGGATGGGTCGGCTCCTGCGTGACCATCCCCTGCTCCTTCACCTACCCCACAGAGTGGATGGTCAGTGACGTGAGCTGGACACGGGACGGGGATCAAACCGTGTATCGCTCGGACGAGGCTCGTGTCCACACTGACTTCAAGGGGCGCGCCCGCTACCTGGGGGACCTGCAGCACAACTGCTCCCTGTGGGTGGCGGGGCTGTGCCCCAGCGATCAGAGCACCTACCGCTTCCGGTTCGACACAGTTGGTGATGGCAGCATTGACAACTGGACGAATAAAGCAGGACAGTGACTCAGTGTCTTTGATAACCAGGTTCCATCCAGCACCCCTGGGTCAACGCAGGGACCTTGGATAACCTCAGAGAGGGCACCACACACGAGTGCGCACACACAGAACAGGTCTCGTCCCCTCCATCAGGGGGCAGCAGGGACACACACACACACACCATTTCTGCCTTGCTCTGAAATCCAAGTGGTTAGAGCTGGGAGCCAGGACTCCTGGGTTTTCTCCCCAGCTCTAGGGGAAGTGGGGGAGTGCTTAGAGCAGGGGGACTTGTGGGTCAGACTCCTAGGCTGTGTTGTCAGACCCGCGTCCCCGTCACTCTGTCTAACCCTTGGCCTGTGCTGAAGAGCTGCTGAGACTGACCCGGCAGCCAGTGTAACGCCGCAGGCGTGAGGGGCTCTCAGGTGGA
The DNA here is from genome assembly GCF_002925995.2 of Terrapene triunguis. Lineage (NCBI taxonomy): Eukaryota > Metazoa > Chordata > Testudines > Emydidae > Terrapene > Terrapene triunguis. The sequence goes on from NW_020694113.1 coordinate 5,412, forward strand.
GCCCGATAGTGGGACTGGGACCCTGCAGGACCCACAGCCAGAATAGTGGGAGAGGGTAAAATGTGCTTTGTTGGGGGTGGGTTCGGGTGGGCAAAAACCAGGCTGTGTTAATTGGTGGGAAAACACTAAATCTCATAAATGTACCAAGAGTCGCCTATTGGGGAAATTGCTAAATATTTTCTTTAAGCTTCTCTTTCCTCTCCATGTTTATCTCCCTCGCTCCAAATCTGGGGAAATGCACCGGCCCAAGTCAGGTCACAGACGCGTTCTGTGATAACAGGAGTAACAGTGGGTTTGTACCTGGTTCAAGCAAGATTTGTTTTCTTCTTTTAGTGGTAAAAATTGGGTCTGAATTCCGTTGGTATCGACCATATCTTCACCCACCGGTTTCTGTCGGTTGGTTGGTTGGTTTTTAGCAGCATGGGGGAATCTGTCTCTCTTGTGGGATTTGCAGGATCGAAGGTTTTTGTGGCTGGGAGGGGGATGAAAATGCAAAAAACAAAGCCGGGCACTTGAATAACAGGAACTGGACGGGGACGGACCTGCCCCTTCGTTCAGTCCCGGGGCCCCGCTGACGAACTCTCACCCGACTCTCGCCCTCAGTCACCCCCAACGTGCCCAGGGTCGAGGTTTCGTGGACGGCAGGGAAGGCAGCGCTAAGGGGAGGTGACAGTTTTATCCTGCGCTGCCAGACTGCTGCCCTGCACCCCGTCGCCGGGTACGTCTGGTCCCGCGGGGACGTGTGGCTGTCAGAAGCCGGGCAGGATTTACGTGTTGACAAGGCAGCTGTCTCTGACGGAGGGAGCTACGCGTGCGGGGTCTGGGTCTCCGGCCCCGGCTGAGGGTATCTGAGCCTCTCTGCGAGGGAATCGGTCAAAGTTCAGCGTAAGCAGCGAGGGCTGGTGAGAGCTTCCTCCCTCGCAGCCCCCGATACTCCCCACACGGCCTCCTGGAGCAGCCCCACGTGCCCCCGCCTTGTCCCCCCTGCTTCACCCAACCCATCTCGTCCCCCCTGCTTCGCCCCACCCATCTCGTCCCCCCTTCTTCATCTGACCCATCTCGGTGGCCTCAGCTTCATCTTCCGCCCCCGCCTCCTTATCACCAGGTTTGGTTAACCCCAGTGCTGCCGGCTCTGGGCTGGGTCCCCCTGCTCCTCTGCATCGCTCCTGTGGTTAGGCCCAGCAATGACAAATTCAGTTTGTGTCCCCCCCACACCTGCCCTGGGCCTCCAACCCCCTCCAGGTCACTGCCCATCCCCCCACCTGACCTGGAACCCCAGACCATCAACGAGCTGAGCAGTGCCGGTGGCTGGGACCCCAGACCAGCAGCGGGCTGAGCAGTGCCGGTGGCTGGGACCCCAGACCAGCAGCGGGCTGAGCAGTGCCGGTGGCTGGGACCCCTGACCAGCAGCGGGCTGAGCGGTGCCGGTGGCTGGGACCCCTGACCAGCAGCGGGCTGAGCAGTGCCGGTGGCTGGGACCCCAGACCAGCAGCGGGCTGAGCAGTGCCGGTGGCTGGGACCCCAGACCAGCAGCGGGCTGAGCGGGGCTGGTGGCTGGGATCCCGGCTGGCAGGAGCCGGCCCTGCTCAGCCCGCTGCCGGCTGAGTGAACAGAACCCCAGGCCGGCAGCAGGCTCAGCGGCAGCCGGGACCCACAGCCTGCCAATAAAAAAAAAAAAAAAAATCAGCTCGCGTGCCACCTTTGGCACACGTGCCGTAGGTTGAGGACCCCTGTTCTGGTGTATACTGTACTTTATGGTAATTTTCACTATATGTGATTTTCTTCTTACGTGCTGACCTTTGAACCTAACCCCCGTGTAAGATGCAACTCCTCTGTAGTGTAAAAAAAAAATTTTTTTGGGCACCGCTTTTTGGCACCCCCAAATCTTGGCGCCCTAAGAGGTCGCCTAGTGGTTACACCGGCCCTGACCGTGTCCCCAGCCCAGGTGACGTGACAGCCAGTGGTGGATTCAGAGTTAGTGGGGCCCCCCAGCCCTGTGGTCAGCTTCATTTTTGGGGCTCCTCCTTGGGACTCAGCCAAGAAAAAGAACATTCTCTCTTATCTCCCCCACCCCCGTTTTTCATTCTTTTTTTCTTCATCCTCCTCCTATAAGTAATAGCAAGTAAATGAAACTAAAGCGAGGTACATTGATTGTTCTTGTCGTCTAACTTATTTTCCCACAGACCACTTGAAAATCACAGAGGGTCTCGACGGACACTTAATGATCTTTCCAAATATTGTAAAAGAATGTTCGGGTGGGGGGTCTGGCCAGGAGCTAGGGCGAGGGAGGGGGCTCAGGGTTGGGGTGTGGAGCGCTTACCTGGGGCAGCTCCTGTTTGGTTCTCAGGATGAGGGTGGGGATGTGGGCGGATGCAGGAGTCAGGGCAGGGGCCTGGGTGTGTGTGAGTGGGGTGCAGGTTTCAGGGCAGGGGGCATGAGGGGGGGATGCAGGGGTCAGGGCTGGGGAGGTGTAGGGGGTGCAGGGGTCAGGGCTGGGGCTGAGGGTGTGTGAGGGGGTGAGAAGGGGGTGCAGAGGGCTGAGGGTGTGTGAGGGGGATGCAGGAGTCAGGACTGGGGCTGAGGGTGCATGAGGGGGTGAGAGGGCTGAGTGTGTGTGAGGGGGATGCAGGAGTCAGGGCAGGCAGCTGGGGAGGTGTGGGTGGTGCAGGGGTCGGGGAAGGGGGCTGGGGAGGTGTGAGGGGAGTGCAGGGTTAGGTCAGGGCAGGGCCAGGGGTTAGGGTGGGAAGGGGGCTAAGGGGGTGGGCTGGGGTCATGGGGGTGCTCACACAGGGGGTTGGGGAGGTATGCACTAATTCCAGCCCCTTCCCCAAGGCCTCAGCCTGCCTCATTTTCTCCTCCTCCCAGGAGTGGTGTGTTGCGGCTCGCTCCTCCTTGCCCCCCTCCTGCCTGCAAGGCTGATCCAACTAACCAGCCCGGGGGGGGGGGGGGAATGTAGCACGCTGGGGAAAGAGGCAGGGGAGAGGTCCTTCCCCTGCAGCTGCCAGCCCAGACTGAGCTGAGTTTCCTCCTTTTATACTCCCAGAGCACTTGGAGCATGCCCAGTACGAACGGGGCGGGACTTCCGCCGCCAGAGCTACTGGTCTGACGCTGCTGGGGCTAGTGCGGGGCGGGGCTGCCCCGTCACAGGGGGCCTTAGGTCTCTAGGGGATCCAGACCCATAAGGGAAAAGAGGGGTGATGCTTTCATGTACACACACAGAAGGTCGCTCTAGGAAGACTCACATTATATAAAGGAGGTGCCCAACCCCCCCCCCCGGGAGCTCAGACTGGATGCCTCTATTTGGTTAAGGTGCAGGGGCTGGGAGCCAGGACTCCTGGGTTCTACCCGTAGCTCTGGCTGGGGAGCGGAGTCTAGTGGTTAGAGCAGCAGAAGAGCCCAGAACTCTGAGCCCACTTGTGTATGAGGAGCTCCGATTCAACCCTGTGCCTCAGTTTCCCAGCTGCACAGTGGGAACCCAGACACACGCCTGCTGTCAGGCTGTGTGCATCGCCGCAGGCCGGGCACGGCGCAGTCCAGAGTCAAAGGCCCTGACTGCTCCTCGCATTTGATTCCCTGCCTGGGGGACAGGGACGAAGAGCCCTGAGAACACCCCTCCCCCGCTGCCAAGCAGCGCAGGGCACCAGAGCAGCTGTTTCCCCCGCTGGCTGGGCCTCGGCAAGGATAGTTTTGTCAGAGAGATGCTGCCACTTCCTCTGGCTTTGAGCAAACCAAGGTGATAGGGAGGATGTGGGAAAGCAGCCTCAGGGTGTGAGAATCGGCATTGACTGCCCCAGCCCCACGCCCCGCAGCACAGCGCCCCCTAGAGCCTCCACCCCTCCCCCTGCAGCACAGCACCCTCTAGCGCCCCCCCTCAGGAGTCATCTAGTCCAACCCCCTGCTCAAAGCAGGACCAATCCCCAACTAAATCCTCCCAGCCAGGGCTAATCATTTTTGTTGCCCTCCGCTGGTCTTTTTCCAATTTTTTCCACATCCTTCTTGTAGTGTGGGGCCCAAAACTGGACACAGTACTCCAGATTTTTCAGGTATCTAAAAGGGTGTCATAAGGAGGAGGGAGAAAACGTGTTCACCTTAGCCTCTAAGGATAGAACAAGAAGCAATGGGCTTAAACTGCAGCAAGGGAGGTTTAGGTTGGGCATTAGGAAAAAGTTCCTAACTGTCAGGGTGGTTAAACACTGGAATAAATTGCCTAGGGAGGTTGTGGAATCTCCACCTCTGGAGATATTTAAGAGTAGGTTAGATAAATGTCTATCAGGGATGGTCTAGAAAGTATTTGGTCCTGCCATGTGGGCAGGGGACTGGACTCGATGACCTCTTGAGGTCCCTTCCAGTCCTAGAATCTATGAATCTATGAATAAGATGAGGCCCCACCAATGTCGAATTGAGGGGAACGATCACGTCCCTCGATCTGCTGGCAATGCTCCTACGAATGCAGCCCAATATGCCTGTAGCCTTCTTGGCAACAAGGGCACACTGTTCACTCATATCCAGCTTCTCGTCCACTGTAACCCGCAGGTCCTTTTCTGCAGAACTGCTGCCTAGCCCCTCGGTCCCTAGTCTGTAGCAGTGAATGGGATTCTGCAGTCCTAAGTGCAGGACTCCGCACTTGTCCTTATTGAACCTCATCAGGTTTCTTTTGGCCCAATCCTCTAATTTGTCTAGGTCCCGCTGTATCCTGTCCCTACCCTCCAGCGTATCTACCTCTCCTCCCAGTTTAGTGTCATCTGCAAACCTGCTGAGAGTGCAGTCCACGCCATCCTCCAGATCATTAATGAAGACATTGAAGAAAGCCAGCCCCAGGAGTGACCCTTGTTCCATACAGAGGGTCCTTCCCTGGCCCCGTGCCTACATTCCCCCCACGTGGGCACAGACAGAATGACAGCGAGGGGCTGTCTGGCTTGGGCTGTAGGTTCCTTAGCACTGCGGGGCTGCGGTCTGGGCCCAGGACAGGGCTGACCCCTAGGGTTTGGGTTTCGCCCCGGTGGGGCCTGTCCCCCTTTCCCGCCGCTGGGGAATCGCTGGCTGCAAAGTGGCCAGAAAGAAAAACACTTTGTTGTGAATGGAGCCCATGTGCTCAGGGGAGCGAGGTGTCGGAGCAAGAATTTGGGGGCACATCGTTTCAAAGGCAAAACTGAGC
>NW_020694114.1:0-6593 GCF_002925995.2 Terrapene triunguis
TTAGCTCTGCCTAGCCTGCTTGATGGCCCATTAAGGACCATCAGCTATACAATGGACCCATTGAGAGAAGGCAAATATGCCTTGAGACTCAGCAAAGTATGCAGGAACTTGCCCATGTGACTCCAGACTCCATTTTGCTGTAATTTTCCACAGTAAGAACAAAGAGGTGTTCTGACACCTGGAAAAGACTATATAAGACTGATGCCTCATCTCCATCTTGTCTTCAATCCTGCTTCTTACCTCTGGAGGAACTTTGCTACAAGCTGAAGCTTTGAACAAAGGACTGAGGACCCATCCCAGCGGGGGATGTATTCCAGAGACTTGATTCGAACCTGCAGTTTATTCTATCGCTGCTGCAAGCCTGAACCAAGAACTTTGCCATTACTGTGTAACCCTTCTGCCCATCTAAGTTGGCAGCAACAAGGGCCGGGTTCTGTATCTAGGGGTTCCGTTTCAATAACACAATGCAAAACCGGCTCGAGCCCCCACCCAGTGACCTGGGACAATTACATACCACCCCCCTGGGTACCTCTAAGAGGCAATACTTCCCCTCTCGCAAGCACAGAGTCTGAGTGTAGCAGAAAATGTTTAATAACATGAGGTAAACGACATCAGCACAAAATTGGAAAAAACACCACAAACAGGATTCATAACACAAACCATGAGCAAAACCCACCCCAGCAAATTGGGCTGTGTCCTTTCCCTTTGGTTCTTGAATCCAGCAACCCAAAAATCATCCAGAGTCCCCAAAGTCCAACACCCCCAAAGTCTCTTGGGTCCAGCAACCCCCAAAGTCCCAAAAGTCCAACAACCCCCAAAGTCTCTGTCCCTGGTCAGTGCAGCCCCAGAGTAAAAAAGGGGGGGGCACGCAGGGTGTTAAGGGGCACCTTACGTGATCCAAGGCTGGCCAGCCGTCTGTTTCTCCGTGGGGGTTCCACCGCAGCCTTTACCACGAGCCAGTCCACTTTCTGCCGTCCCACGAACTGCTCCGCTCTACAAGCTGCTCCGTTCCGCTCCGCTCACCGACCTGTGAGCCGTTCCAGCCGTCCCCGCAAACAGCTCCGCTCGCCGTTCCTTGGGCCACTCCAACCGGCCCCGCAAGGCTCCACGCCGCTCACTGCTCCTCCAGTCGTCCCCACAAATTGCTCCGCCAGCTGCTGAGCAATATAGCTTCAGGCTCCCCCGCTAGTTAACACAGCACTCAGTGATCTCAGCTCTTAATAACATCAGCTCTTTTGTGATTTCAGCTCTTAGTGATTTCAGCTCAGTAGGGGAGCCCCAGTGCTGGTGCACCATTGGCCCAAAGTGAATTCAGCTCAGCAGCCTGTAACTAGACTCCTAAGGGAATCAAAGTTAGCTCTGACATTCAACAGTAGAGAGAGGAGGCGGTGCAATTGGTGCTTCAAACCCTCAGAGGGGGGCCCATACCATCAGGTACAAATACCTGTCCCCATCCTCTCTCAATTCACTGGGTTTTGTAACCCATGCCCCTTGACAAGCAAATGCTACTTAGGTAATGGTGAAGGATTCACTCAGTCCTTCTGTCATACAACAGTTCCACTGGCCTTGATTCACAGAATCAGGGTAACAAAACTTTATTCTTCCTGCCCCAATAACAGAGAAACTGGGGATCCCACACCAGCCAAAGTAACCACTTTCGGTTGCTGTGGGCTCATGCTATGCGTGTGGGTGGGCCTATGCAAACAAGATCCGCCCCTGGAGTTCTTTTCCACACTCGCCATAATTCACCACCAGATGTCAGGGTAGAGCTCATCCTGACTCTGCTTACATCGTATGTAATTGATTCCATTTAACCAATTCTAACTCTCATCTCTATCTTTTTCCTTTTATGAATAAACCTTTAGATTTTAGATTCTAAAGGATTGGCAACAGCGTGATTTGTGGGTAAGATCTGATTTGTATATTGACCTGGGTCTGGGGCTTGGTCCTTTGGGATCAGGAGAACCTTTTTCTTTTACTGGGGTATTGGTTTTCATAACCATTTGTCCCCATAACGAGTGGCACTGGTGGTGATACTGGGAAACTGGAGTGTCTAAGGCGATTGCTTGTGAGACTTGCGGTTAGCCAGTGGGGTGAGACCGAAGTCCTCCTAATCTGGCTGGTTTGGTTTGCCTTAGAGGTGGAAAAAACCCCAGCCTTGGGCTGTAACTGCCCTGTTTTAGCGATTTGTCCTGAGTTGGCACTCTCAGTTGGGTTCCGCCAGAACCGCATTGTCACAGTGGCGTAGTCGTGCTTGGATCCACAGAACCAGGTCAATTAAGCTTTGGGTCAGAACCCCACGCTATCCAAATTTGAATTTTGGGATTGAGAGTTTTGTTGGTTAAAGAGCTGCTGCAATGGCTGAGCAAAGAGCATATGAGGGACTTGGCAAAAAAGCCCTGGAAAATTTGTGTTCAGAAAAGAGGATAAGCTTTAGAAAGAAAGCTACAAAGGAAGAACTGAGAAATCTGTTAATAGCCAGTGATCAGGGGGCAAGAGCACAGCCCTTACCTGAGGCTGCAGAAGATGCAGAAAAAATTAGGATGCAAAAGGTGACAAGTGAACTGCAATTTGAGCATGAACAGAAGCTAGCAGATCTTCGATTGCTGGAGAAGCAAAAAATAGCAGAATTAGAAGAGAGAGCTCGTAAGGGGCGTCTAGAGCTGCTCGCTGCTGAACAGGAGACTCGCAAGATGGAACAGGAGACGGCCAGACTTCAGCTCCAAGTAATGGAAGAGCGGAGAAAGTCATCCCCACCTGGTACTCCACTTCCCCCCCGCCATGAGAAGAACTGGGAAAAGATGTGTCCCATTTACAATGATACTGAGGATATAGAGGAGTTTTTGTCTACCTTTGAACACCTCTGCAATCTGTACCAGATCCCCGAGGGTCAGCGAATGCCAGTCCTGCTGACCAGACTGACTGGAAAAGCCAGGGAGGTATTTAATGAATTGGGGGAACAAGAAGCCTTGGATTATGGGCGGTTTAAAGATTCTGTGTTAAGGCGGTTCAAGGTTACTCCTGAATCTTACAGAGTTAAGTTTAAAGAACAGGAGTACTTGTGGCACCTTAGAGACTAACAAATTTATTAGAGCATAAGCTTTCGTGGGCTACAACGAGAGTTAAGTTTAGAAAGTTTAAGATGTCTAATGATTGTACTTTTGTAGAATGTGCTCATAAGCTGATGGGTTTTGTTAAAAAGTGGGTTATGGGAGCCAAGGCGCATGGGAGTTTTGAAAAACTGCTGGATTTAATAACTTTGGAACAGTTCTTAGACATTGTGCCTGACAATGTGAGAGCAGCTGTGTGTGATAGGGACCCTGAGTCAGTCCTACGGGCAGCAGAGATTGCGGATGCCCACACCCAAAACAGGGCTCGAGAAGGGTGTAAAACCCCAGGGAAAACTAATCACCATTCTCCCCAGTTCAAGAGGAGGGAAGGATTTAAAAGTAAACCTGACTCTTCTAAAGGAGTTCAAGGGGGCCCGGAGGGTAGGAACTCACATCCCAGAACGGAACAGGTTACATGCTATCACTGTGGTATGCTGGGCCACATGAGACCAGACTGCCCGACACTGAAGGGCAGCCCAAAACCAGCAACCCCAAATGCCACGGCAAATGCTAACCCTGTTGTTATAAACTCACAGGCAAGCTACACAGAGCCCAGCATTGGTGCCCTGTGTGCAAATGCTGTTTCTGTGGTCTCTGAAAAATTTGACCTTAAAACTCATATTAAAGCTAAATATGGGGGAAATAATGCAGAGTTTATTAGCAGTGCAGAAGTGAATGGAGTAAGGTGTATGGCATGGAGGGACACCGCAGCAGATATCACTTTGGTTAAAGCAAGTCTTGTCAGGGAGGAGGATTATTGGCCAGGTGAAGATGTGACTGTTGTAGCCTTTTCTGAGTATTTTGTCAGGGTGCCTTTGGCTAAAATCCACCTGAAATGGAAGGGATTTGAGGGCACCATGGTTGTGGGAGTAAAAGACACAATCCCTAAGGATATTATGATTGGAAATGATATTAAAGCTATGGTCAGTCAAGTTAACACAAACCAGGCACAGGAGAGGATTGATCCTAAGGTTGTGCCTAGGGAGGGTTTCTCCACAAGTTTGTCTTTGGAAAGTAGCTGTTTGGCTGTGAATGAAGTTTCTGAATGTCTATCTAATGTCTCAGAAGTAAATCTGGAATTAGATCAAGCGAAGGGAGAGGAGAACAAGGAGATTTTGGATGAGCCTAGGCAGTCTTGTGAGCTGATGGCTTTATCTAGTCAGCAGTTTGGGAAGGCAAGGAGAGTGGAAGATGAGTGTCCCTATCCCTTACCTGTTTCCTGTGGGAAGAATAGTGACAGTGAAGGAAATGTGCCTGTGTCTGTCAGGGGTATTGACTTGCCTATGGAGGAAGCTACCCCAGTCTCCAAGCAGTTGTCTGTGAACAGCCCTGTGTGCTGGGACAAGGGAAATGAAATCCCATACTGTATGTCTAGTAAAGGAAAATGTGTCTCCAACTCTTTTTTGTCTGTGGAGCAGACAGAAGGTGCCTTTCAGCCTGTGATGGTTGAGAATAGTGCAGTTGTCTCAGATTTGGTTCTGGATTCAACTAAAGCCCAGGAAGGAAATGGTCCCAAGTTTGTGTCTGCTGGGGAGAATGGCACTGTAACTAGGTTGCATCCAGTTAGTGTCTTAGCAGAATCCCAGAGACCAGACAATTCTGGTGCTTGTATTTTGCCTGTTGCTCATGTGTGGTTGGAGAAGGGTGTAACAGCTCTGTCTAATCAGGGTGATACCCTAGCCAGGGCACGAGGAGAGCAGAAAGGTAATTTGGTTGTGGTACCTACGGACAGTTTAACAACTTGTAGCAAAAAGGACAAAATTCCTAAGCTTGTGTGTGGCAAAGGAAAGGAGAATGCTTCTGACCTTTCATCTAGTGAGTCTATGGGTTTGCCTGAAAGTGGATTGTGTAGAAATCTGCCTGATGGGCCAAAGGTGATCCTGAATGTAAGTAAGACCGAGACAGAGTCTGTTGTTGCTCAGGAAAGTGTTCCTTTAGAGCAAGCCCTAGGTGAAGAGGGTAAGGGCAGAATTTCTGTGAGGGGTGAATTGCTGCTTAGAAAAGCTCCTGGGGAAAGAAATCCTCATGGTAATCTGTGCAAGCAGTTCCCTGCAACTGAAGGGTGTGAGAGTGATTTAATCAAGGAAGTTTCAGTTCCTAACAGCCAGGAGTTGTCTGTTGTGAATGGATCCACTGACTTTCCTTTCGAAAGTTCCAGTGTGGGTAGCTTTGAGAAGGTCTCAGAGGAAGTAAAAGTTGTTAAGGAATTGAGGCAGCCCTATGACCAAGTGGCTGTGTGGGGCCAACTTGTTGGGGAGACAATGGTGTTGGAACAGGAATGCCTCCATTCTAATTCTTTAAATGAGCAGTTTGTGCTTCAGGGTCTGAGGACAGATTTGGTTACTGATGTGTCAGAGCAGAACAGTTTTATGGCTAAATGCTTGAGGATGCAGGGGAGAGCAAGCAAACTCTCACCCTCAGACCCTTTAGATTTGTGTGGTATCTCTTTAAGACAGAGTCCAGCCTTGGAAATGATAGCAGTTACGAATATGGAAACTGGTGGACTGGCTCTGGTCTGGGGTAGTGCAAATTACTTGCCTGGCTGGGAGAGGAAGGACTTGCTAATAGCTGTTAGCACAGAGAGCCCATCCCATCAGCCAGTTAATTCTGTTAAGCAAGAGAAATCAGGGTTTGATCCTGCAGGACAAGGAGGAGAGAGAAAGCTGAATTTTGCAAAGGGAAGCCACAGGTTAACCCTAAAATGCCCAAACTCAAATGGTATTAAGCCAAAGGTGTGGCATGACAAACATGATTGTAGATGGACACTTGCAATGAACTTGTTGTTAGTACTAATGGTAAATTTTGTAATGAATGTGTTGCTATTGCCACAAACTGTAAAAATGTACAATGTGCCTAATCTTTTGGAGAATCCCTTGAACATGTTAAAAGGAATACATGAGAACACACGTTATGTTAAAAGGCCTTGTTATATTAATGTTTCACAGTTAATGCCTGTAAACAATATTGGAACTTTTCACAAGGAAAAAGACATTCCAGACCTAATGTGCTGCGTGAAAAGGAAGACTGAGGCACACTACCATATTGCTTTCATGGCTAAATGCCAAGATTCCTGTACTATGAAGAACACTAATATCTGCATTTATTTGATGATAATTGGGTTCCAAACATTTGCCCGAGCTTGTATGGATAAAGTAGCGGTTTGCTTTAGCTCTTGGCAAGATCACATGAGACATACAGGAACCATGCTGCAAGAACAGATCCAATCCACTATTGTTCTAACTAAGTTTTACCTTGAGTTTGTAAAGAGGTTCAGTCATGTTGTTAAACATGACTTTGATAAACCATTTCTGTTGTACACTGGTATGGCTTCTAACCCAATACTAGCTGTAGCGAGACAGACCCAAGGATGGGGAGCTCTTGGGATGCAGTCAGTGATGTTTATGTCATCCCTTCCTGCATCAATTTTGCATTGGGGGTGTGACGTTATTGACATAAACTGGGACCATATAGATCATTGTTGCA
>NW_020694115.1:0-267 GCF_002925995.2 Terrapene triunguis
ACCCAACGGCTGTCCAAAGATCTGTCCCGGCTTCCCCCTTTCCCCCAAGGACCCAGGAAAGCTTGTGGCTTTGGGAGGGTTTGTTGGTCAGCTTCCCCGAGCGTAGGGAAATAACTGGCCAGAACCGGCTCAGTGCCGGGGTGCCAGGGAACCACGAGGGAGAGCTCCGTGAGTCTCTCACTAGTCTCTGCGGTGGGAAGAACATCTCAACAGCCCAACACTGTGGCATTTAATTTCAAAAAGGGGAACTATGCAAAAATGAGGGGG
>NW_020694115.1:367-12022 GCF_002925995.2 Terrapene triunguis
TAAGAAACACAGTAAAAGAACTAAAAAAGAGCCACCGTGACTTAACAGCCATGTAAAAGAAGCAGTGAGAGATAAAAAGACTTCCTTTAAAAAGTGGAAGTCAAATCCTAGTGAGGTAAATAGAAAGGAGCATAAACACTGCCAGATTAAGTGTAAAAATGTAATAAGAAAAGCCAAAAAGGAGTTTGAAGAACGGCTAGCCCAAAACTCAAAGGGCAATAACAAAATGTTTTTTAAGTACATCAGAAGCAGGAAGCCTGCTAAACAACCAGTGGGATGGAGGCAGGACTCTGCCTGCCCGAGGCAGGATCCCCAACTGACCACACCCAAGGGCTGTCCAAAGATCTGTCCCGGCTTCCCCCTTTCCCCCAGGGACCTAGGAAAGCTTGTGGCTTTGGGAGGGTTTGTTGGTCAGCTTCCCCGAGCGTAGGGAAATAACAGGCCAGAGGCGGCTCAGTGCGGGGGTGCCAGGGAGCCACGAGGGAGAGCCCTGGCATTTCTAGTACTAGCTGGTGGTCGAGGCAGTAAGGAACAATCCATGAATGGAGCCACAAGCTCGGTCTGTGGCCCTGTCTCTCTCTGTGGATGTGCCATGCCAGCCCAACGGGGCCTGGTCAGAACAGGGGGCCTCGGGCGCTCCCACCCACCCTCCTTTCCATGGGGCTGTGTCCAGGCAAGCTCTGCTGAGAGCGCAGGACGGCTGCAGGGGGACTGTGGGGGAGGGGGTCCTCCTACCATCCTGCTTCTCCAGCAGAAGCTGTGCTGGGTCGCCATGGCCACCCAGATGACCAGGACCAGAAGGACGCAGGTGTACAACACCCAGGAGCTGTCCCAGCAGGCACAGAACCAGCTCTGCTTGATCCCCATCCCCGTGCCAAACATGCTGGGGAGGACGGTCTGGACGCGCACTGGGGAGGAGATGCTGCACTCCCTTCTGTTGCTGCCACTGGATCTCTCCTGAGGGGCTTTGTTCCAATGAGCATCATAAAGGGCCAGGACCAGGTGGGTCCTGACATCACAAAGGGACTGCAGGCATCAGAGGTGGGCAAGATTCTCAGCTCCCTGCAGCCCCTCCCCAGCACCCCATGTAGATACTTAGAGACTGTGTGGGGTTAGTTAAACAGAAATTAAGAAGTACAGTGACTAAAATGAAATCCCTGCAAGCTGCAGGGAGCTTTTTAAAGACACCATAATAGAGGCCCAACTTCAATGTACACCCCAAATTAAGAAACACAGTAAAAGAACTAAAAAAGAGCCACCGTGACTTAACAACCATGTAAAAGAAGCAGTTCAACTATAGGCTGAGCAAGTGCAGAATGGTGGTAGAATGTGCATTTGGACGTTTAAAAGCATGCCCCTCCCTTCTGAGGACAATGTTGTGGTGGATTCTGCTTCCCTGTGACCCTGTGTGTGCTGTGATGTATAAAGATGGTCTGATGGTTAGGGGGCTAGGCTGGGAACTGGGGGGATCTAGGTTCTGTCCCCAACTTGGGAGCTCATTTGTGATACAAGCTTGGCAGCTGGGGTGGGATAGGGTGATAGCTAAGAAAACCACATTTGGGCCTTAGGTTTATGGTCTGGAGTGGGGAAGGGAAGATGCCAGGAACCTGGCTGTGTCCTAACAAACTCCCCCAAGTAACAGCCAATCCGCTGGGACAGCCCTGCAGATTTCCCTGAATCTTTATGGGGCACGAGGCAGCTGATCCAGGGAGCCACGCCCCACTAGAAGGGGTTTGCTGATTGGACTCTTCTCCAATGAATAATTCCCAGAATCCTGCGGCGGATCTGCTTGGTTTTCAAGCTGTCGATGATGAGGTTCAGGACGCGGTGGGGGAGGGGGCCACCGCAGAAGGGAGCATTTCAGTGATGGTTTTTAGCCTTCTTCTCACAACGCAGCCGAGTTAAGTTTTTCTGTAACTGCTCACGTAAAGTCGCAAGCTATGGTGGAAAGATACAATATACATCCAGGGGGAAATTCTGCGCTAGAACACACACAGAGGTGCTAGTTGGAGTCAGCAGCAGCCACACTTGGGCAGCCGTTCAAGGCTAACAGATAGGTAGATATGCAGATTGATGCTAGATGGTTGGAAGGAGGGAGGGATGGAGGGATAGATTCATGTGTAGAACTTGGCCTCTGAGGTGGGAACAGTCTTGTACCAGGTGCTGTTGGGAAAAGGAGCATTGGTGATATTCAGTGTTAAAGATGAGGCAATGGTATGGTTAAAATAAGCAATGATCTAAACTTTCATCCCCCAGCTGAGGTCAGAATTAACTTCTGCTAAAAATAATTACTTGTGTTCATGGCGATTCTGTTCTTCCAGGTCTTGGCCAGGATTGTCAACCTAGCTGGAAGGAAGGAAGCACCAGAACTTTCATGAGAGAACGTCTTCTTGTGGGATTTCCAGCCCGAGAGTCTCCAAGGTTCCTTTTAGATCAGAATCGGAAGCTCTGGGTGCCTCTCTGAACCTTCTGCTTCTCACAAATCACGGTTCAGCATCCGACACTAGTGGGGGCCAAAGCCCAGCCTGGATCTCTCTGGATAGAATGGCTTCAGCACCCGGCTCCTGATCTGCTTGGTCTTCATGCCGTATATGATGGGGTTCAGCATGGGCGGCACCAAGAGGTAGAGGTCTGCCAGCAGGATGTGGATATGCGCGGGGATGTTCTGGCCCCAGCGCTGCGTGTAGAAGGAGAACAGCGCCGGGGTGTAGAAGACCAGGATGACGCACACGTGGGAGCCGCAGGTGCTGAAGGATTTAAGGCGCACGTCCCTGGAGGACAGGCTCAGGACGGCCCGGAGGATCAGGATGTAGGAGATGGCGATGAAGATGGAGTCTGAGCCCACCACAAAGGTCGCGGCCGTTATCCCGTAGACATAGTTGGGCGTGGTGTCCCCGCAGGCCAGCTTCACCACAGCCATGTGCTCGCAGTAGGAGTGGGAGATGACCCTGGGCCCACAGTAGGGCAGGCGACTGATTATGCACGTCAGGGGGGTCATCAGCCGATGCCCCGCACAAAGACGGCCAACCCGATCTTGGCGATGACGGCATTGGTGAGGATGGCGATGTAGCGCAATGGCTTGCAGATGGCGACGTAGCGGTCGAAGGCCATGGCCAGCAGCACCCCCGACTCCAGGGCAGAGAAGCTGTGGATGAAGAACATCTGGACCACGCAACACTCAAAGCCGATTTCATGGGAGTGGAACCAGAAGATGCTCAGGATCTTGGGCACGGTGGAGGTGGTAAGCACCAGGTCGATGCCTGCAAGCATACAGAGGAAGTAGTACATGGGCAGGTGCAGGCTCGGCTCCGTCGTGATCACAAAGAAGAGGGTGAAGTTCCCCAGCAGGGCCACAACGTACATGGCACAGAACGGGAAGGCGATCCAGAAGTGAGTGGCCTCCAGCCCCGGAATGCCCATTAGGAGGAAGGTGGAGGGGTTGGAGTGATTGTAGCAGGACATGGCACAGGGATGGTTTCCAGGACCATTTCGGAGGCTGGAATTGAAACCACGTGGCGGGTTAGTGTCGGCAATAAAAACGCTTTGTTGCTGCAGGGTGGTCCCCTCTGGACCCCAGCGCAGGCAGAATGCCCCTGTTTGCCTTCTCCCCTATGGAGAATTGCAGCCCCGTCACCCCGCCCTCCACCAGCTCCTGGGCCTCCCCAGCTTCATTCACCGCAGGATCCAGTTCAAAATGGCCGTCTTTTCTACATCTCTCCCGGGATTCGCTCAAGCTGCGCACATGGATCTTTTCTCTATGCTCTTCTCACTGCTGCTTCCCCTCAGAGCTGGACCACAGCTGTACCCCCGGTTCCAGTTTTGGGGACCTGAAACAACAACTAGCCCAATGTCTGAATGGCTTTAGTCGACAGCCCAGAAGGGTTTAAAGGCAAGAGAAATGGAAGGTTCGGTAGAAGCCTGAGATGGGGTCACAAAGGTCTTGATTCACCCCTATGCCTTAGAAGGATGTAAAGAGCATCTCCTTCTGGGGAGGGGCAGGTGATGGCTGAGCCTTGTGGGAGCACTGAATCAGCACTCTCCCCCGGCCTCATCCCTCACTTTCGGGGCAGCGTTAGTCAGTTGTGGGGCTGCCCCATGGAGGAGGTAGGATTGCGGCACCCTGGGCTGTAGCAGCCATATGGACTTCCTATTTGTAGGGGCCTTTGGTCCTGCATTATGCCATGGAAACCTGCGTCACCTGGGAGTTAACTGAGGTCAGTGTGTGTAGATGACAACTGTAATAAGAACATAAGAACGGCCTTACTGGGTCAGACCAATGGTCCATCTAGCCCAGTATCCTGTCTTCCAACAGCGGCCAGGCCAGGTGCTATAGAGGGAATGAACAAAACAGGGCAATTTCGAGTGATCCATCCCTTGAGTGTTGTCCAGTCCCAGCTTCTGGCAGTCAGAGCTACAGGGAGACCCAGAGCATGGGGTTGCATGCCTGAGCATCTTAGCTAATAGCCACTGGCGGACCTATCCTCCATGGACGTATCTAATTCTTTTTTTTAAACCCAGTTAGACTGTTGGCCTTCACAACATCCCCTGCCAACATGTTCCACAGGTTGACTATGAGTTGGGTGAAGAAATACTGCCTTTTGTTTGTTTTAATTTCATTGGGTGCCCCCTGGTTCTTGTGTCATATGAAGGGGTAAATAACACTCCTGATTCACTTTTTCCACACCAGTCCTGGTTTTATAGACCTCAATTATATCCCCCCTTTGCCATCTCTTTTCTGGGCTGAACAGTCCCAGTCTTTTTAATCTCTCCCCATATGGAAGCTGTTCCATACCCCTCCTCATTTTTGTTGCCCTTAAATATACTTTTTCCATTTGTGACGTTATTGACATAAACTGGGACCATATAGATCATTGTTGCAATCAAGGTCCTGTAGTGGCACCCAAATCTTGTATAAAGGGGGTCAAATGGGGTGTCTAAGACAAGGTTATGGTTTACTGGTTATGATTAGGCTGTCTATATGTGTGTATCAGTTTTGTAGTTGAAGTTATTATTATGGCTCTATACTGTCTGTATGACAAATTTATGCTATGCTTCTGGGTGACATCCCAGACAAACTGGAATTAGCTCTGCCTAGCCTGCTTGATGGCCCATTAAGGACCATCAGCTATACAATGGACTCATTGAGAGAAGGCAAATATGCCTTCAGACTCAGCAAAGTATGCAGGGACTGGCCCATGTGACTCCAGGCCCCATTTTGCTGTAATTTTCCACAGTGAGAACAAAGAGGTGTTCTTACACCTGGAAAAGACTATATAAGGCTGATGCCTCATCTCCATTTTGTCTTCAATCCTGCTTCATACCTCTGGAGGAACTTTGCTACAAGCTGAAGCTTTGAACAAAGGACTGAGGACCCATCCCAGCGGGGGATGTATTCCAGAGACTTGATTTGAACCTGCAGTTAATTCTATCGCTGCTGCAAGCCTGAACCAAGAACTTTGCCATTACTGTATGTAATTGATTCCATTTAACCAATTCTAACTCTCATCTCTATCTTTTTCCTTTTATGAATAAACCTTTAGATTTTAGATTCTAAAGGATTGGCAACAGCGTGATTTGTGGGTAAGATCTGATTTGTATATTGACCTGGGACTGGGGCTTGGTCCTTTGGGATCAGGAGAACCTTTTTCTTTTACTGGGGTATTGGTTTTCATAATCATTTGTCCCCATAACGAGTGGCACTGGTGGTAATACTGGGAAACTGGAGTGTCTTAGGAGATTGCTTGTGAGACTTGCGGTTAGCCAGTGGGGTGAGACCGAAGTCCTCCTAGTCTGGCTGGTTTGGTTTGCCTTAGAGGTGGAAAAAACCCCAGCCTTGGGCTGTAACTGCCCTATTAGAGCAATTTGTCCTGAGTTGGCACTCTCAGTTGGGTTCCGCCAGAACCGCATCGTCACAGTGGCGTAGTCGTGCTTGGATCCACAGAACCAGGTCAATTAAGCTTTGGGTCAGAACCCCACGCGATCCAAATTTGAATTTTGGGATTGAGAGTTTTGTTGGTTAAAGAGCTGCTGCAATGGCTGAGCAAAGAGCATATGAGGGACTTGGCAAAAAAGCCCTGGAAAATTTGTGTTCAGAAAAGAGGATAAGCTTTAGAAAGAAAGCTACAAAGGAAGAACTGAGAAATCTGTTAATGGCCAGTGATCAGGGGGCAGGAGCACAGCCCTTACCTGAGGCTACAGAAGATGCAGAAAAAATTAGGATGCAAAAGGTGACAAGTAAACTGCAATTTGAGCATGAACAGAAGCTAGCAGATCTTCGATTGCTGGAGAAGCAAAAAATAGCAGAATTAGAAAGAGAGAGAGAGAAAGAAGCCGATCAAGGAAAGAAGGAGGCTGATGAGAGAGAAGAGAGAGCTCGTAAGGGGCGTCTAGAGCTGCTCGCTGTGGAACAGGAGACTCACAAGATGGAACAGGAGACGGCCAGACTTCAGCTCCAAGTAATGGAAGAGCGGAGAAAGTCATCCCCACCTGGTACTCCACTTCCCCCCCGCCATGAGAAAAACTGGGAAAGGATGTGTCCCATTTACAACGATACTGAGGATGTGACTGTTGTAGCCTTTTCTGAGTATTTTGTCACGGTGCCTTTGGCTAAAATCCACCTGAAATGGAAGGGATTTGAGGGCACCATGGTTGTGGGAGTAAAAGACACACTCCCTAAGGATATTATGATTGGAAATGATATTAAAGCTATGGTCAGTCAAGTTAACACAAACCAGGCACAGGAGAGGATTGATCCTAAGGTTGTGCCTATGGAGGGTTTCTCCAAAAGTTTGTCTTTGGAAAGTAGCTGTTTGGCTGTGAATGAAGTTTCTGAATGTCTATCTAATGTCTCAAAAGTAAATCTGGAATTAGATCAAGCGAAGGGAGAGGGGAACAAGGAGATTTTGGATGAGCCTAGGCAGTCTTGTGAGCTGATGGCTTTATCTAGTCAGCAGTTTGGGAAGGCAAGGAGAGTGGAAGATGAGTGTCCCCATACTTTACCGGTTTCCTGTGGGAAGAATAGTGACAGTGAAGGAAATGTGCCTGTGTCTGTCAGGGGTATTGACTTGCCTATGGAGGAAGCTACCCCAGTCTCCAAGCAGTTGTCTGTGAACAGCCCGGTGTGCTGGGACAAGGGAAATGAAATCCCAAACTGTGTGTCTAGTAAAGGAAAATGTGTCTCCAACTCTTTTTTGTCTGTGGAGCAGACAGAAGATGCCTTTCAGCCTGTGATGGTTGAGAGTAATTCAGTTGTCTCAGATTTGGTTCTGGATTCAACTAAAGCCCAGGAAGGGAATGGTCCTAAGTTTGTGTCTGCTGGGGAGAATGGCACTGTAACTAGGTTGCATCCAGTTAGTGTCTTAGCAAAATCCCAGAGACCAGACAATTCTGGTGCTTGTATCTTGCCTGTTGCTCATGTGTGGTTGGAGAAGGGGGTAACAACTCTGTCTAATCAGGGTGATACCCTCGCCAGGGCACGAGGAGAGCAGAAAGGTAATTTGGTTGTGGTACCTACGGACAGTTTAACAACTTATAGCAAAAAGGACAAAATTCCTAAGCTTGTGTGTGGCAAAGGAAAGAAGAATGCTTCTGACCTTTCATCTAATGAGTCTGTTGAGTCTGAACTTTTGATGAGCTTAAACTTAACCCAGACTTGATGTCTCTGTCTGAACTTTTAATCAAAGCTCTGACCTGCGAACTACTCATGACACCCCCCTCCCCTTAAGTAGCCATCTCCCCTTTTGTCTTTTTGAATCTACATTTTAACCTGTTTTATCCTGTAGAATCTTGATTGATTATGCATGACCATTATGATCTGTTAATCACTTTGTTTACTTCTGTGTATAAATATTGATGCTCACCCCTAATAAACTTGCCACATTACTCTGAAGCCTTTTAAGCTAAGGATAGTGTGAGCCCGTTGATCAATGAATTGGTGTCTGGTCTCTGACAGATTGTGAGCCCATACCAACTCCGCACGAACTCGGGTGCTGGAGAGGTGAGTAAGGACTTGCTTTTTACCTAACAATTTGGGGGCTCGTCCGGGATTTCCTTCTGGTGCGGTGCCTCTGTCCAGTGGTCAGACCACTCATGTGAAGTGGCAGGCGCCACGGGAGATTTCTCCCAGCCAATTCAATATTGAGGGGTCGTGTACTGGACAGCAGGATAAACGCCAGTTGGAGGGCTCCTGTCAGACACCATGGGTCAAGGGACTAGCGTGCCTCTTGAGAGTCCGTTGGGGATTGTAAATAAGTTATGGAACGAAGGGAAACTCCCAGTACAGACAGGAATGTCTAGGAGGAAGTTGTACACACTGTGTGTAAGGAATTGGACTGGGTATACCGTGGTATTGGCCGACCCAGAGATGAGGTGGCCTTCGTATGGCTCTTTCGAACAGGCTGCCTTAAGAGGAGTAAGGAGCCAGATCGAAAAAGACCATCCGGGACAGTTATGTTACTGGTTTTGTTGGGACACAGCAGCAGAGCTGTGGAAATCTTTAAAAATTATGGCAGTCAGGTATTCTCCCGAGAGTGAACCCCCTCCATGTTATTTCAATGAAGGGTGTAAACCACGGCGTGTTTTGACTCGTCAGTTGGTCCCCACTGCACCTGCCCCTATTCCTCCGCAGGGGGACTCTCTCCAGGGCGCAGAGGGGAATCTGCAGGACTCCAGATCGGAATCTCTGCAGAGGGATAAGGGGGAAATGGAAGGGCACACCTCGGGAGGAGTAATTACTAGGCAAAAGATCAAGCAGATGCAGCAGGTTGCATACCCCTCCCCTGAGGATAGCCCAGAGGCTGCCTCCGCCAAACCTTTTGTGAGTGATAAAGGTGTAAGTAGAGAAATGCCTTTACAGGTGCACGACCAACCTTTTGTGGACAACATACTAATATTGTGGAATATAAAGGCTTATTTCGTTTTTTGTGAATCAGTCAGTGCCCCCTGTAAGGGATTATTTCTTAAAGTTTCGCCCTGGTTGGGGAGGTGAGTCAGTCACTTCAGTGTTGGACGTAGCTGATTTTGCATGGGAGAAAGAAAGGGAAAGTAGTAAAAAGAAAGAAAAAAAGGAAGAATATAAGTTGATGGCTTTAGCTTTTCGCGGCGGTGTTCGAGGCAGAGGCCGTGGCCGTGGCAGGGGATTTCAGGGTGCTCGGGGAAGAGGGTCCTGGCAACCCCAGCCACCAGGAAATTGTTTTCAGTGCGGACAGCCCGGTCACTTTAAACGTGAATGCCCCTGGGGACGCCCAGAGGGTCCGGTCGCATCCGCAGATACTTACACCAGGGACAAATACACCCCTGCACCACCAGCTCAGCCCGTTCCCCAGGCCTGGATCAACTACGGGCAACAGCAGCAGCTGCAGCAAACTCAGCCTCCTCAATGACGGTACCCCGGGGGCGAAGGCAAACAATGTGATGGTCTTATTTCCTTAATGTCTTTAGCCGGCTCCTTCCTCACTTTCTCCCCTCCCAGCAAAGAGCCTCGTCTAACCCTTTCAGTTCAAGGACTGCCTGTCTCTTTCCTCATTGATACTGGAGCTACTTTCTCTCTTTTAAATCATGCCCCCTCTCCCTGGCTATCCTCTGAGGTTAAAACTGCAAGTGGGGTGGAGGGCAACCCACAGTCTCTGGGACTCACTTTGCCTCTAAATGTTATTTATGCTGATAAATGTTTTTCTCACCGTTTTCTTTTTTCCCCAGCTTGTCCGATCCCTTTGATGGGCCGGGATTTACTCTGTAAGCTTGAGGCTACTTTAACCTGCACTCCTGAAGGGGTAGGATTATTGATGACAGTGTTAGGAGATTCAGCCCCAACTCAGGGTAATTGGGAAACCCCTCCCTCTCTCTCCCCTGACCTCACTGACTTGCCTTTAACCCTCTGGGGAATTTCTGACACTGATGTTGGCCTGCTCCTTTCGGCAGAGCCAGTAAGGATTCAAGTGAAGCCCTCCTTAACCCCCCCGTCAGTCCCTCAATACCCCCTGTCGCTGGAAGCCCGGGAGGGCATCCGCCCCATTATCGAGGGATTCATTGCACAAAAGCTAGTCCGCCCTCAGCGCACTCCCTGTAACACCCCTATACTGCCTGTCAAAAAGCCTCCTAAAAAGGACGGAGACCCTATTCGTTGGCGCTTTGTACAGGATCTACGGGTTGTTAATCAGTATGTGGTCCCTCTTCATGCAGTAGTTCCTGATCCAGCTACTATCATCAGCCAAATCCCCTGGGATGCTGAGTGGTTCACTGTTATTGACTTAAAATCAGCCTTTTTCAGCATTCCTGTGCACCCAGACTCTCAGTATCTCTTTGGTTTCACCTGGGAGGGACAAAGTTATGTCTGGCAACGACTTCCTCAAGGCTACAGAGACAGCCCCACGATTTTCAGCCAATGCCTCTGCCACGACTTGGAAGGCTTCACCAGTCCGCAGGGATCCACGTTAGTCCTATACGTAGATGACATCCTATTAGGTAACCGCGAAGAAGCTGCCCTCCGCATCGATGGTAAGGCACTTTTATTATACCTACACACCAGAGGCCACAAGGTAGACCCTAACAAGATTCAGTGGGTCTCACAGAAGGTCCGATATCTGGGCTTCCTGTTAACCCCAGAGGGGAGACAAATGGACCCAGTCCGCATAAAGACTATCCAAAACTGCCCTCTGCCAAACACCAAGAAACAACTTCAAGGTTTCTTAGGATTAATTGGCTTCTGTCGCCCCTGGTTGCCGTCCTGCGGGGAGTTAAGCAAACCGCTCCACCGACTCATTGCTAACCTTGCTCCTGACCCTTTGCAGTGGTCCCCGGACACGATCCAAGCCTTTCAGTTACTCAAGGACAGTGTGGCCTCCTCCATGTCTCTCCGCCCCCCCAATTACAGCAAACCCTTTCACCTTTTTGTCCACGAGAGGGGCGGAATTGCTAGTGACGTCCTTACCCAGCTGAGCGGGCCCCACCATTTCCCGCTTGCTTTTTACTCTCAGCAGATCGACCCTGTCGCTCAGGGAACCCCATCCTGCACCCGGACTCTGGCAGCAGCTGCCCTGCTGATCACAAAGGCAAAGAGCCTGACCCTGGGTCATTTTACCACGGTTTGGACCTCTCATGCCTTGTCAGCCCTTCTGCGTAGTGGCACAACCCAAGTCTTTTCGGCCCATCGTCAGCAACAGCTAGAGGCCAAACTCTTAGAAGACACTAACCTAATTTTTGAAAGGTGTGGGCCCCTTAATCCAGCTACCTTGCTTCCTGACCTGCCAGTCCTCCAGGATCAGCACGACTGTGTGGAAGTAGTTTATAGCATCTTACAGATAAGGGACAACCTGTTTGACGTGCCACTGGACAACCCTGATTGCATCCTCTTCTCGGACGGAAGCTCCTTCTATGTTGATGGCAAGCGTTTCACCGGTTATGCAGTCACCTCTGAATGGGACATTCAAGAGGCCGCCTCACTGCCAGGCAACTGGGGAGCCCAAGCCGCCGAACTCTATGCCCTGGCCCGAGCTTGCCAGTTGGCCGCTGGTAAGACCGTTACCATTTTTACTGATAGCAAGTATGCTTTTGGAGTTGTGCATTGTCACATCCACCTCTGGAAGTTTCGAGGTTTCCAGACAGCTGCCGGTAAACCCATTCAGCACCTCCCCCTCATCCACAAGCTTTTGGACGCCC
>NW_020694115.1:12122-14426 GCF_002925995.2 Terrapene triunguis
GTCCTGGCTGTAGTTCACTGCCGGGCCCATACTAAAGATGATAGCCCCGTCACCCGTGGGAATGCCCTGGCTGACGCCTCCGCCAAGACGGCTGCCGTCTTACCCTTAGCCATGCCCACGTTGGCTATTGCAGCCTCCTCCTTTACTCCACCGCACCCCGTACCAGTACCCGCTGCTGAACTACAGTCGTGGGAGAGCCTCGGAGCCACTCTGGTCAAAGGGACCTGGCTTATGCCGGATGACCGAGCCTGCCTCCCTCGCTCCACATACCCCGTGGCAGTTCGCTGGCACCATGATAAGGGGGGTCACTACGGCACGCACGCCCTTGTGGACACCATCGCTCGCTTTTGGTATGCTCCAGGCATTCAACCCCACTGCCTGTCAATAGTGAAAGCATGCAGCACATGTCAGCGTAATGGACCTGCTCCGCCTCTTAACAAAATTAAGGGTGGAAGACCTCCGCCTGCTGCTCCATTTCAGCATCTTCAAATTGACTTTGCAGATATGCCAAAGGCTTTTGGGAAAAAGTACCTCCTTGTTTTGGTTTGCCCTCTGACTTCCTGGGTCGAAGCTTTTCCTACTGCTAATTGTACTGCTGCCACAGTGGCGAAGATTCTCCTTAGAGACATTGTACCCCGTTTTGGCATCCCTCTCGTGCTTGACTCAGATTGCGGACCTCACTTTACTGGTCATGTCCTTGGCCGTTTAGAACAAGGACTGGGCATTTCACACTCCTTTCATACACCCTACCACCCCCAGTCTAGCGGGAAAGTTGAGCGTATAAATAGGGAGCTTAAGTTTACATTGGCTAAATACTGTCAGGAAACAGGGTTAAAGTGGCCTCAGGTACTTCCCTTGGTCCTGTTTCACCTTCGTACTCGCCCAACCCGTGTATTGGGATTATCCCCCTTTGAACTGCTTTATGGACACCCCCCTTTCAAAGGCGGGGCGCTACCACGTGCTGATGTTTCACTATTGGGAGGGGATCATATGACCGCGTGCCAGTTTCTCTCCCTACAGGCTCGCCTCCGTACCCTTTGGAAAGCCTCGCAGTTTTCCCAGACCGTGCCGCTGGAAGAACAGATCCACCCGTTCCAACCAGGGGACTTCGTCTGGGCCAAAAAGTTCGTTCGTGGCGACACCCTCCAGCTGAGGTTTACTGGACCCCACCAGGTTCTTTTAACAACCCAGACTGCAGTGTTCCTGGAAGGACGCAAATCCTGGATCCACCACTCCCACGTCAAGCCAGCCGTAGTGGACCACAGTGACGGACCAGCAGCTCTTGCCACCATTGAGGACACTGCCTCTGACCAGTGGACCAGCTTACCTCTTTCAGACATCAGACTTAAATTGACTCGGAAAAAATGAGAGGACCTTTTATTCTGACAACTGTATGTTTTTTATTATGCCTTTTTAGTTTATTTTCTGCTTATGAAGATAATGCTTTTATTAGTTATTCCCACGAGGTTAAAACTCGTATTTTAGGAAATAGAAGTAATTGCTGGGTATGTACTCAATTTCCAATAAATGCAGAACAGGGACTCCCCTTCACACCCATTCCCCTGACCACTGCTAATATGACTTGGATGCCACCGGCTAAAGTAAAAGATCCAGTCCAACACAATCTTACATGGGACAAAACAGGAGTGCCAATTAACAGATATCTCAGGGTAACCAATCAGACAGGATCACTGTGTTTTGTTAAAGAAAAGGGGTCAACTTTTGTGGGAACAAGTAAATGCAACATGTATTTTAATGGCACCGCCTTTAGTAAAAATCTTGGCTTCAAGCCTTGCGCATCCCACTTATCCCATATGTGGATCCCTCACCCCGATCCAACTTTTTCATGGGTGGGCAAGCCTTCAGAGTCAGCTTTTAAGAAGCCCTGCTCAGATCACGAGGGTGTCCAACTAATTGCTAAGGGATATACGATTGTCTTCTACAACTGCTCAAGCAGTACTACACTGCCCTTTGAAAACACCACTACCAAATTGTGCCTCTGCAGTTCGCACAACGACCCCTCTGCGTTACCAGGGGAACAGTGGTCCAACGGGTGGTGGGTTACCTCCTACTTTGAGAAATGGAATACCCGAAACGCATAGTATGGAACATACTGGGTGTGCGGGCCCAAAGCTTATTACTTTCTCTCCCCTGATTGGGCAGGGTCATGTTATTTAGCGTGGCTAACACCGCCTTCTCGCATCTCCCTCACTCCCCCTCATTTTCCCCACGTTCGTAACATCCATAAAACCGTCAAAGATATTAATATCCGTGATGGTTTGTCGTGGCAGCGGTGGGTTCGTC
>NW_020694115.1:14526-15248 GCF_002925995.2 Terrapene triunguis
CCCTCACTCCCCCTCATTTTCCCCACGTTCGTAACATCCGTGAAACCTTCAGAGATATTAATATCCGTGATGGTTTGTCGTGGCAGCGGTGGGTTGGTCTCATTAGCTTGAGGGGTGGTGTCATCCGTCTACAGGGACTACTAGAATCTTTAACCAATGAAACTGCGACCCTATTTGAGAATCAGGCCGGGGAAATGTCCCAGCTGCGCCAGTTAGCTTTGCAAAACCGAATGGCTTTAGGCATAATGTTAGCAGCCCAGGGAGGAACTTGCGCCCTCATAAATGAAGAATGCTGTGTTTTTGTAAATGACACCCACTCTGACACTTTTCAACGTACCAAACATCTAAGGGAAATGGCTAAGAACTACTCCTCTGGCCAGCCACCTTATGATTGGTGGGGAGCCTTATGGAATTGGCTGCCTGGATTTGGGTGGGTTAAAAAACTCTTGGTGGGTATTGTTGGGGCCATAGTAATCCTTATAATACTGTGTTGCTGTATTCAGTGTGTCCCCTCCCTCATAGACTCATGTGGGTCAGTTTATCCTTTTCCTACTTCAGCCAAGGGCCTTACTCTCTTCGAGTTGGCCCAGGCTGAAATTGCCAAGCGGCCCTTGGCTCCTTAAAATGGGGTGTAGCTTTTGGTAAATAGTTATCCCAAAGCTACAAATGGAGGAATGTTGAGTCTGAACTTTTGATGAGCTTAAACTTAACCCAGACTTGAT
>NW_020694116.1:0-5499 GCF_002925995.2 Terrapene triunguis
GGGGGGGCTGGGAGCCAGGACTCCTGGGTTCCATCTGGAGCTCTGCAAACTAACTTGCTATGTCCCCGCCCGGTGCCTCGGTTTCCCCCCTTAGCCCTGGGCCGGGCGAGGGTGAGGCTGCATCCCTCCGGGGCTGAGATGCTCCTGGGCCTGGTCGGGTCATGCAGCCGGGCCGGGGTTCCCCATGGAGCCCGATCGGAGCGCCTGCCACTCGGGGACGCCCCAGGCTCCCTGGTTTAACAGGGGCTGCTCCCTCTCAGCATGTCGCACCAATGCCTGCCGGGATTTCTGGGCTGCTGCTTGGTGATTTGACATGTTGTCTTGCGGGTCATTAGTTTTAAACCCAATCTGCCCGAGCCCTGCGGTTTGCAGGGCCGCTTCGAGAAACACGGCGAGCTTATTGGGCAGATCATGAAAATATAGATGCCACACATGCCTGCGAAAAACTCGAGCACCGTGGGGCTGCTGGTGGGCTGAGATCACTTCCTGTCTGGTAATGTCTCATTGTTTCCCCTGCCTGTCTGAAGCCGTCTCTTGTCTCTCGTCTGAGACGTAGGTTGGGAGCTCTTTCAGACAGGGTGTGTTTGTACAGCGCCTAGCGCCGTGGGGTGCTGGCCTGTGACCGGGGCTCCTGGGCGCTACAATAAAGCACCTAGTCAATAATAAGATGACGTAATTAGTCTAAATAGGATTGGGTCGGGTTGCTCTAAGCAAATAACCCCAGGGTGCTGTTGGGAGATGGAATTGGTGATTCAATCAGGGATGCTGTCACCCCCAAGGTCTCACATTTCTAGGGGGCACCCATCTGCAGGGTGGGGGGCTCCGTAGGGGGCACTAGTCCTGACCCCAATGCCCCAGACGGTGCTGGGGGGTGCTGTGCTGCAGGGGGCGCTCTCTCCCCTGGTGTCAGTAACGACACCCCGTGCCTGCTCCCTGTTCTGCGCCTTGCTGCCAGGCCATCCGGCATTACTCCGGCACGTTCACGTTTCTCTGGGTCTCAGCCCCTGAGGCCTGGCTGCCCCATGGAGCAAAGAGACAGGGGAAGGCCCCTCTCGGCTCAGCCAGGGGAGAAGGGAAACCAAGTCTGAGACAAGGAGGCAAAGGAATCCCAGACTGGGAGTTCGTTCCCCCGCACCTGCCCCATGGCTCTGCCAAGGCCCGGTACCATGTCACCCCCAGCCCCTTCCAACCAGCTCACAGAAAGGATAGAAGTTGGTGCAAACAGAACTGAAGGCATGTGACTCTGGGAGCTTGTAGCAGCATGCAGCGCGGTTCAGCCTGAGGAGCAAAACCCGCTGTGCCAAGATTGCCACCCACGGGTGCTGGCTCCCGCCACCCCCCCTGCTCTAATCAGGAGACCACACTCCTCTCCCAGGAGTCCTAGGAGAGGGTTAGTGAGTGTCTTCTTCCTAGACAGTTGGGCCCTTTTTATTTGCACGGGCCGTGCTGCCATCTAGCGAGCGACGCACTTACAGCAGTTCACGCCCCACCTCGTAACAGGAGAGCACTTTCCTTCCCTTGGGGAGGCTGTCCTGTCTCAGCTGCAAAGCCACATGGGAGCAGGGCGCCTGGGGCATGTCTACAGAGACTGCGCGCTAAGCCTGGGCTTCGACTCCGGTTTGCGCCCGAGCCCCCATTCCGTTCACACGCCGATCAGTCTGACTCAGGTCAGCGAGCGCTCAGGGCTTGAGTCCTGCTGTGAGTCGGGTCCAAGCCCCGGCATTTCGCAGTGTGGACACAGCTCGAGCCACAGCCCCCGGTCAGAAGGCGTGGACGCGTTCACACGGCTGTGAGACCCAGCTCCAGCCATTGTTCAGCCAGGTTCACAGGACAGTGTGGATGCTCCAGCATGGGCCCCATGGCTCTGGGCTCCGTGTAGACGTACTCCTGGAAGCGCTGGGCAATTCAGGAGCAGAAGGCCCTGCATCTCTTCCCTGGAAGCTTTGCTGGGGTGTGTGTCTCCTTGGCAGGTACTTGGAGCTGGGGATCCCCTATTCTGACCCCATGCAAGTCTCCCCTCCAGTGAGCCGCTCCGCCCCACGGAGGCGGAGGAAGCGGGACGACGCCTGGGGGTGAGGGGTGGCACAAGGCGCCGCAGGAGCCTGCTGGGGCTTGCTTGCATGGGAATCACTTCCAGAGATTGCTTGGAGCCTGGAGTGACTGCCCCAGCCCGCACGGGGCAGAGCAGAGGGGCTGCGACTCAGCGTCCCCCCCGCATTTTCTTTGTCTTATTTCACGGTGGTCAGCCCCAAAACACTGAGGACTGTTGTTCCAGCTGCTGTTTCTAATCACTCTCCGATGGGGTAGCGGTCCAGAGCCTTGAGCGACGGCAGGGAAGCAGCTGCTTGGCATGCTAGAGGGGATTCAGGACGCTGGTAACAATTTGTACAGTGGGGGTGCTGAGACCCATTGAACTACACTATAAACTCTGTATGTGATGGAAACCACGTCAAGCCGGGGGTGCAGCAGCACCCCTGGTTGGTAACCATGCTGAGCAGCTGTTTTGAAGCTGGTATGGAAACACGAAGGACTGATGTCCCTGCATGGGCACCGCGTGCCCTCGTAGGTAGAAGTTGGAAGCTCGTTGTGAGCGAGCGGTAGTGAGCGGTAGCTGTCGGGTACAAAACTGGCAGCCCTCTGGAGCACCCGTCCGATCCAGCCTGGCCCTGCAGGGAGCAGATCGGAGCCGTAGAGGTTTATCTTTGGTGTGTCATTCGCACGCAGGCATTTGACATGACGAATTGCGTGTGTGGGTCACCGGCTGGTAACGACAGGTACTGGAGTGCTCGGAAGTGAATCCTAGGATTATGTCCAGGTGTAGTATCGAGAAGGGGCCTATGTCGAACTGTAGTCTCTTGGCAAGGATAGGGGAATTCCTGATCTGGGCAAATACTGTCAGAGAGTGGAAAAACGATAGCACAGAACTGGTCAGTAATTGCCTCACCTCTACGCTACATAGGTTACACAGGATTCCTGGGTTCTCTCCCTGGCCCCGGGAGGGGAGTGGGGTCTGGGGGGTGTGACGAACTGGGACTGTTCTTAATGTGGCCTTTGAATGCTGAGTGGGGAGTGTTGGCTGGGAAGGTTGCAGGGGAGTGTGGCTAGGATGGTCTGCATGGGGGGATGGGAGACTGGCCGAGGGAGAATACCTGAGCATGTAACATGAGAACCCAGGAAGGGGTTAGAGGCCAGGTGACACCTTGGCCCGGGAAACCGGACAAAGGCTGGGGGAGGAGACGCTGGAGGGAGTTGGAGTTTCAGGAGCTGGCTGGTAATGGATGGGAGCCCGGACGGGGCTCTGACCCCCCAACGGGGCTGTGGTGCCCCTGGAACCCCAAGATGGACCTAACTGAGGGGGTCCTGTTGTCTGTGCCTGCAAGACCTGTCTTGGACTGTGTTCCTGTCGTCAGAATAAACCTTCTGCTTTACTGGCTGGCTGAGAGTCATGGTGAATCACAGGAAGCCGGGGGTGCAGGGCCTTGTGTCCCCCCACACTCCGTGACAACTGGTGGCAGCGGTGGGATGTACTGCGCCCCCGTGGACAGCGCTTCCTGCAGTAAGTGACTGAGGAGCAGTAAAACAAAGGGGGATTGATGGGGACCAGGTGGGCTGAAGCATCAGAGAGAGACGGTTTCAGGGGGCGATTAACCCCTGGGAGTGTGTGACCAGAGAGACACCAAGGAGTCTGGTGGCACCTTAAAGACTAACAGATTTATTTGGGCATAAGCTTTCGTGAGTAAAAACCTCACTTCTTCGGATGCACCCGAAGAAGTGAGGTTTTTACTCATGAAAGCTTATGCCCAAATAAATCTGTTAGTCTTTAAGGTGCCACCAGACTCCTTGTTGTTTTTGTAGATACAGACTAACACAGCTACCCCCTGATACTTGACCAGCGAGAAGGACTTTTGCAGTAACAGGCTCCCCTGGGGGATCGCAGCGAGCGGGCCCGGGGCGGAGGAGTCTGCAGCTCGACCCAGGCAGAGAGGTGGTGACCTGAAGAAGGGCTGGCACACTAGGGGTCCCCCGGGAACGGTGGAAAGCGGAGAGCACAGGCCGGCGAGTGGCCAGCAGGAGGACGTATGCTAAACGCCTTAAGAGCGACCTGCTGGAGCTGTGCAGGCAGAGGGGGCTGCGCATTGGGAGGTCCACCAAGGAACAGCTCATTGCCCAGCTGGAGGAGAAGGGTCGCTTAGATGAACCGAGCCCTGTCCCTGAGGGCAGCCGCCCGGCGGATGCAGCGGGGGCCCCGGGGCCTGACATGGCTGGGAGGGGTCAGACTGCTGCCGAGGACATCCCGAGACCCTGCCTACCTATACCTAGGGGAGGGGTTGGGGGAAGCCCAGCAAATACCGAGGGCACCCTGACCCCAGCGGCCAGCAGGGGATCGTCCCGGCGGAGCTCCCCGTCCTGGGAGCGGATGCGGCTGGAATGTGAATGGGAGATGAGACTGAAAGAGCTTGAGTTAGGGCAGCAAGAACTGAAGCAGGAGCGGGAAGAGAAGGAGAAACAACGTCAGCATGAGCGGGACCAACGTCAGCATGAGCTGGAACTGGCCAGGCTGAGGAGCAGTGGGGCCCCAGCTGCGGTGAGCGAGGGGGGACCCAAGACTGCAAAGAGCTTTGATAAGTGCTCCCTGGCCCAGCGTAAGGAGGGGGAGGACATGGATACCTTCCTGACGGCCTTTGAGAATACCTGCGAGCTGCTCCAGGTTGACCCTGCAGACAGGCTCCAGTTTCTCATCCCCTCACTGGACCCCACAGCCAGGGAGGTGTACAGCCGACTGAAAGGGGCGGAGACAGGGGACTGCGAACTGTTCAAAAAGGCCCTGCTCCGCGAGTTTGGGCTGACCCCTGAGATGTACCGGCAAAGGTTCCGGAGTCAGCGTAAAACCCGTGAGGTCACATACCTACAACTAGCCAACCGGGCACAGGGGTATGCCCACAAGTGGACAGCTGGGGCCCAAACTAAAGAAGACCTGCTTGACCTATTCGTACTGGAGCATCTATATGAGCAGTGCCCATCCGACCTGAGGCGATGGTTGATGGACCAAAAGCCAGAGAACCCGCAGCACGCAGGCCAGCTGGCCAAGGAGTTTGTGAACAGTCGGGCAGGGGATAACAGGGAGGAGTCCCAAAGGAACTGTAGATAAATCTCTATATTAGGCTATTTTGTATAACTCTGTATGACACTATTTTCACTTTGTATCAGATCCCTATGTAGAAAAACTTATAGAAAACTTTGGGTTAAGCCTTGATATAATATTATAGCCCCTAAGGATAGTTAAAGTAGAAGAAAAATGTCTTTTTGCTAGCAGTAGAATAAGATCTTCCCCCCACTCCCTTCATCAATTGCCCTATTGAATGAACGAGGTGTGAATGAGGAAGACAGCACCTCCAAACAGCTGCAACCCTTGGAGAGGGGATGGAAGCCAAACCCAAGGACAATAAAACCTGTCAAGTGGGCTCATGAAAGAAGATCAGACATACTGACGGCCTCGGG
>NW_020694116.1:5509-11229 GCF_002925995.2 Terrapene triunguis
TTGCCTTATTCCCCCTGAAAAGATCCTGTGCAGTACTTTAAGTACAACACGATGCAGGAAGAGAGTGACCCTGGGACCTCCCAAAGGGGAAACATGGAGAACCTCCTCCCAAGGGGAACACCCAGCATCAGGACCAACCGACCGGCTCGAGGGGACCCACGGGACATGGGCTTTTATTACTCTGGCCAAAGAGGCCACATACGGACCAGTGCCCCAAGCTCAAGGACAGACTAAGCAAACCAAACCCACAGAGGGTTGACTGGGTAGAGACACAGCCGGAGGAGGGGCCGGCTTCCCAGGCAAGGGGGGCTGACAGCTTCCCAACGGCTCAGGAGGGAGGAGGGCCCCAGCCAGCTCCTCTTGGGGGCTGGATGCTCCGGACTCAAGGTTCTCCATTTACAGGGTGGACGCGGGGCGGTCCCTGCGGAGTGAGTGCCTTGTTCCCCTGGAGGTGGATGGGAGGAAGGTCAATGGATACTGGGATACGGGCGCTGAGGTGACGCTGGCCCGGCCCGAGGTGGTAGCTCCAGATCAGGTGATGCCCAACACCTATCTAACCCTGACGGGGTGGGCGGGACCCCATTCAAGGTGCCCATGGCGAGGGTACACCTGACGTGGGGGGCCAAGGAGGGCCCTAAGGAAGTGGGGGTACACCCGTATTTGCCCACTGAGTTGCTAATGGGGAGGGACCTGGAGGACTGGCCAAGCAACCTCCAGGGTGCCTTGGTCATGACCCGTAGCCAGAGCCGGCGAGGGGCACTGCGCCCTGACAACGGGGAGGGTACCTTGCCCGAGGCGCAGGACCCTAACCTGGTGGGGAGGCTGCAAAACCCCCCACTTCGTCACAGAGGGAACGCTCAGGGAGGCTGCAGCTTCAGGCCCAGCCAGCAAGAGAGAGCAGGTGGCCATCCCTGTCCCAGCTGCTAAGTTCCAGGCCGAGTTGCAGAAAGATCCCTCCTTGCGGAAGATAAGGGACCTGGCCGACCTCAGTGCGGTACAGCACGGGCCGCATACGCCTTCCCACATGTGAACTACGAGTGTCATCGAGCACCCCCGACCTAAGGGGGGGCGTGATACTGGAAGGGCTTGGTGTAATTCTCACCAAGGAATGGGAGGGATGTTGGAGCATCCATGGGAACGTGGGTAGGTTCGAACTTCCCCAGGTCACTGGCTGCAGTGACCCTGCTCAGTTCGGTCTCGAAAGGGGGAGAGATGTGACGAACTGGGACTGTTCTTAATGTGGTCTGTGAATGCTGAGTGGGGAGTGTTGGCTGGGAAGGTTGCAGGGGAGTGTGGCTAGGACGGTCTGCATTGGGGGATGGGAGACTGGCCATGAGGGAGAATACCTGAGCATGTAACATGAGAACCCAGGTGTGACATTATTGATATAATCTGGGACCATATAGATCATTGTTGCAACCAAGGTCCTGTAGTGGCACGCAAATCTTGTATAAAGGGGGTCAAATGGGGTGTCTAAGACAAGGTTATGGTTTACTGGTTATGATTAGTCTGTCTATATGTGTGTATCAATTTTGTAGTTGAAGTTATGAATATTGGCTCTATACTGTCTGTATTTCAAACTTATGCTATGCTGCTGGGTGACATCCCAGACAAACTGGTGTTAGCTCTGCCTAGCCTGCTTGATGGCCCATTAAGGACCATCAGCTACACAACTGACCCATGGAGAGAAGGCAAATATGCCTTGAGACTCAGCAAAGTATGCAGGAACTTGCCCATGTGACTCCAGACTCCATTTTGCTGTAATTTTCCACAGTAAGAACAAAGAGGTGTTCTTACACCTGGAAAAGACTATATAAGGCTGATGCCTCATCTCCATTTTGTCTTCAATCCTGCTTCATACCTCTGGAGGAACTTTGCTACAAGCTGAAGCTTTGAACAAAGGACTGAGGACCCATCCCAGCGGGGGATGTATTCCAGAGACTTGATTTGAACCTGCAGTTTATTCTATCGCTGCTGCAAGCCTGAACCAAGAACTTTGCCATTACTGTATGCAATTGATTCCACTTAACCAATTCTAGCTCTCATCTCTATCTTTTTCCTTTTATGAATAAACCTTTAGATTTTAGATTCTAAAGGATTGGCAACAGCGTAATTTGTGGGTAAGATCTGATTTGTTATTGACCTGGGTCTGGGGCTTGGTCCTTTGGGATCGGGAGAACCTTTTTCTTTTACTGGGGTCTTGGTTTTCATAACCATTTGTCCCCATAACGAGTGGCACTGGTGGTGATACTGGGAAACTGGAGTGTCTAAGGAGATTGCTTGTGAGACTTGCGGTTAGCCAGTGGGGTGAGACCGAAGTCCTCTTAGTCTGGCTGGTTTGGTTTGCCTTAGAGGTGGAAAAACCCCAGCCTTGGGCTGTAACTGCCCTGTTTGAGCAATTTGTCCTGAGTTGGCACTCTCAGTTGGGTTCCGCCAGAACCGCATTGTCACACCAGGAAGGGGTTAGAGGCCAGGTGACACCTTGCCCCGGGAAACTGGACAAAGGCTGGGGGAGGAGACGCTGGAGGGAGTTGGAGTTTCAGGAGCTGGCTGGTAATGGAGGGGAGCCTGGATGGGGCTCTGACCCCCCAACGGGGCTGTGGTGCCCCTGGGACCCCAAGATGGACCTAACTCAGGGGGTCCTGTTGTCTGTGCCTGCAAGACCTGTCTTGGACTGTGTTCCTGTTGTCTAAATAAACCTTCTGCTTTACTGGCTGGCTGAGAGTCATGGTGAATTGCAGGAAGCCGGGGGTGCAGGGCCTTGTGTCCCCCCACACTCCAAGACAGGGGGTTAAAGCAGGGGGTCTGGGCACCAGGACTCCTGGGTTCTCTCCCCAGCTTGGGGTTGGGGGGGGGTCTAGTGGTTAAATCAGGGATGTCGAGGCATTAGGAGTATTAATTCCCTGAGTATTATTTCTGAGAGGACAGTATTGGTGGTTGAGCACTGATCGCCAAGTATTATTTCGGAAGGAGCATCATTAGCTGTTGTGGATTAATCCCGAGTGTGACATTGCACTCCATATGATGTTATGAAAATATGCTAATGAGTGTGAATATAATGTAACTGGAATTTGCTTCATGCAAAAGGTCTCTTGTTAGATATCATTACAAAGCTTATAATCTACTGAGTGTGATCATCCTATTTGTATAAGTGTATCTCTCTTGTATCTGAAACTAGAAATATGAAATATAACTCTGAGGGCCTATTGTAATTATGCAAAGTGTGGGCCAAGAATGATACACTTATACAAATAGGATTGTTGAGTCTGATCTTTTGATGAGCTTTAACTTAACCCAGACTTGATGTCTCAGACATCAAGCTTTTAATCAAAGCTCTGACCTGCGAACTACTCATGACACCCCCCTCCCCTTAAGTAGCCATCTCCCCTTTTGTCTTTTTGAATCTACATTTTAACCTGTTTTATCCTGTAGAATCTTGATTGATTATGCATGACCATTATGATCTGTTAATCACTTTGTTTACTTCTGTGTATAAATATTGATGCTCACCTCTAATAAACTTGCCACATTACTCTGAAGCCTTTTAAGCTAAGGATAGTGTGAGCCCGTTGATCAATGAATTGGTGTCTGGTCTCTGACAGATTGTGAGCCCATACCAACTCCGCACGAACTCGGGTGCTGGAGAGGTGAGTAAGGACTTGCTTTTTACCTAACAGGATGACCACACTCAGTAGATTACAAGATTTGTAATGATACCTTACAAGAGACCTTTTGCATGAAGCATATTCCAGTTACATTATATTCACACTCATTAGCATATTTTGATAAAATCATACAGAGTGCAATGTCACACCGAGTATTATTGCTGAGGGGGGGCATTGATAGTTGAAGATCAACTCCCCCAAGTATTATTTCCGAAGGAAGCAATGTTGGCAGTTGATTATTAATGCCGAGTATTATGTCTGCAGAGGTGGTATTGGTTGAGTGTTCATCCACAATGATTGAGGCTCAACCTCCAAGTACTATTTCTGAGGAGGGTGATGGTGGTTGTTGAATATTAATCTCCCATTATGTCTGAGGGGGCAGCATTGGTTATTGAGTATTAATCTCCTGGTACTTCTAAGTGCCAGCATTGGCAATTTAAGATTGACTTTGACCTCTAAGTGTTATTTCTCAAGAGATGTTAGTGGTTGAAGAATGATTCCTGAGTATTATTTCTGGGGAGCGTATGGAGTATTTATTCCCTCCCTGGATACTTGTAGAGGACACTGTGCTGAAGATTAATCCTAGAGTATTATTTATGGGTGGTACTGTCCACTGAGAATTTATCCCCTGGGGTATTATTTGTAAGGGGCAATATGTGCAGAGTATTGATCCACAAGCAGTATTTGAGTGGTGCTTCCCTGGAGTATTTATCCCGGGGAGGGGGGGATTATTTCTAGGCCACAGTGGGTGCTTTACTATTCATATGTGTGGAGTATTTTACTATTTTCACCAGGGTGTTATTTCCTGGGGACACCATGAGCCGAGCATGCCATGGTGTTGCCTGCCCAGAACTGGGCCCCGAGATATGGCAAACAGGGTTCGTCGCCCGGTGTGCTTGGCACCAATAAAGACACCAAGGGGAGAAAGCAAGCCAAGTTTATTTCAGAGCTCTGAAATGGCACTAGGAGACCAGCATGTCTCAAATCCAGTGCCGCACATACAAACAACTTTTACCTTTTATACTTCAAGCTGTTTCTGTGTAAGTCTTTGTCTGTTACTCCCTCTTACCCCTCCCACCCCTCCCTTCTCTGGCAGTTACAATTAGAAAAATTCCCATTCGTCTGCTTATCTTTTGGCCTTGCAAGGCCTGTTTACAGCAGCTGTATGCTAGAGAAAAGCTGACCCTTACATTTCTGCTTCAGCATGTAAGCAGTTAGCATAGAAGTAGGTGAGAGTTCACAAGATGGAGTCTTGTGGTTCAGGTAGGCCCAGAGCAGAAGAGCTTCATCGGCTCTTTTGGCCTTCCACTCCCCTGAGTTACCTGGTAGCTACGCCTAGTGACACCAACAATGGGGATATCATAGATTCATAGATTCATAGATTCTAGGACTGGAAGGGACCTCGAGAGGTCATCGAGTCCAGTCCCCTGCCCGCATGGCAGGACCAAATACTGTCTAGACCATCCCTGATAGACATTTATCTAACCTACTCTTAAATATCTCCAGAGATGGAGATTCCACAACCTCCCTAGGCAATTTATTCCAGTGTTTAACCATCCTGACAGTTAAGAACTTTTTCCTAATGTCCAACCTAGACCTCCCTTGCTGCAGTTTAAGCCCATTGCTTCTTGTTCTATCCTCAGAGGCTAAGGTGAACAAGTTTTCTCCCTCCTCCTTATGACACCCTTTTAGATACCTGAAAACTGCTATCATGTCCCCCCTCAGTCTTCTCTTTTCCAAACTAAACAAACCCAATTCTTTCAGCCTTGCTTCATAGGTCATGTTCTCAAGACCTTTAATCATTCTTGTTGCTCTTCTCTGGACCCTTTCCAATTTCTCCACATCTTTCTTGAAATGCGGTGCCCAGAACTGGACACAATACTCCAGCTGAGGCCTAACCAGAGCAGAGTAGAGCGGAAGAATGACTTCTCGTGTCTTGCTCACAACACACCTGTTAATACATCCCAGAATCACGTTTGCTTTTTTTGCAACAGCATCACACTGTTGACTCATATTTAGCTTGTGGTCCACTATAACCCCTAGATCCCTTTCTGC
>NW_020694117.1:0-14010 GCF_002925995.2 Terrapene triunguis
CCCCCCCCCCCCCGCTAGAGCCCCCTCCCTGCCCAACCCAGGTGAGGGTGGAGGAGAGGGGTCTGAGAACTTGAGCTGTGGATTGGAGGTGGAACAGCTGTCAGGGGCACTGAGGGGGAGGTGGCAGGAGCTCACCCTACAAGGACGGGGGTTGGCACTGGAGGTCACTAGAAAGGACAACAAGACTCCATTCTGGGGGTCAGGAGGGGGAATCCATCCTTCAGAGGTGGGCGGGTGCTGGGTGGAAATGCTGCTGGTTCCAGGTGCCCTTAATCCCCCCTGATTCTGTGGGGGTGTCTGAGTCTCTGACAGGTCCTCGTTCCCTTGCAGCAGGAGGACGTCATGGCCAATGTGATGCGCCAGCTCCGCATCATCCGGCACTTGCGCCAGGTGCCTGAGGCGCTTCAGAGGCTCTGCTTCTGAGGCCACCAGCAACTCCTGCTCCCTGCTGCAGGTACTGCTCTGGCTCCCTGTACATGGGGAGCTAGTGGAAGGGGAAATGGAGCCCCCTGGCACTCACAGAAACTCTCTCCCCTCTCTGTGGAGCAGGGTCCTTCCCTTGGCCCCCCAAATTCCTTCATCTGGGTCAGGAGCTCTTTCCCTCACACCCACTCTCCTCCCCCTTTCCTTGGTCTACCCCCATCCCATTCCCCCTGCACCCAGGCAGAGCTCTCCCTGCCCCATATGGTGCAGAAAGGCCATTGTGTCAGGGCCACAGCCCCAGCCCCACTGGAGCTTGGAAAGCTCCACTTTTGAGGAGGTGGGGGTGGGACAGAGGCTCAGGGCTAGCTTCACCTCCTGCCCTTTATTCTCCCCTTGCCCTTCTATGGGGTCTCTGGGTGTGAAAGGAATAGGAGACTCCTTCCCAGCTGTCTTCCAGGCCCTGGGATCTGGCACAGCCTTCCAGACGGGCGCATCCTGTAGCTGAGCCACGTCAGGGAGCAGTGGGGACAGGTCACCTCGTCCCATCCAAGCAAGCAACGCTGGCTCTCAAAGAGGCTTAGATGGAAGACCCCAGTCCCTCATGGAGGTAAGAGCCATTTACTCCTTGGGGCGTGTGGGTCTCTTGGGGGAGAAATGGCATCCCCGCTGCATAGCCTGTCTGGGAGCTTCCCCGGTCCCTGGCTCCCAGTTCTGGGACAGAGACGTCTCCATCATCGTATCACCCTGGTTTTGTTCCTAGGAAGGGGCTCCCCGGAGACGTCCTCGAACCTGGACTCCTGAGAGCGTTTCTGGCAGAAGGCTCCAGCCCGTCGGGCATGAAGAGAGCATCAGGTAGTCTCGATCACATGGCATTTCCGGTCTCCAGCTCCACTTCCCGCAGCAGGGCAAACAAACCCATCAGCTCCCAGAATCCCAACTCTTTGACTTCCTTCCGCTCAGCAGTGAGGTTTCTCCAGCCCCCTCACCACACCTGTCAGCCTCTGAATGATGAAGGGCCTGAATGTCAGAGTCACCAGAACAAGCAAACTCCAGTTTCAGGCAGTGGGGCCTGTGTGTACTCAGCCCCTCTGGAAACCAGGTCTGAAATGGGGAGCAAGGACCCCAGGCCAATAACAGCAGAGCAGGCCTGTAACAGGGTGCTTTCCCCTGGGCTGCACAGCCTGGGGCCTAGCCAAGCTGATTATAGAATGAGCCCTAACTGAGAGGCACCATGTCCCTCCCCCTAAAGAACCAGACTTCAGTGGGGACAGCCCAGCTGGGGTATCAACAGGAATGAGAACGAGGTAGTTCAGAGCAGCAAGGAAACTTGAGAAGAGAGGTAGGAAGTGCCCAGGGAAACCTGCAGCAAAGGGAAAGGAGCAAACCTAGCTGTTGGGTACAGGGCCCTGGGCTGCTACCAGTGTCAGGGTGGGACTGGGTTCCCCTACTGGCCCCGGGTTCCCCTACTGGCCCCAAAGAAGGGGGTGTACACACACCCGGAGAGGGTTACCAAGCCCAGCAAAGGGGCTGCAGGCTGAGCAAGAGCCCTAGCGATGGCAGAAGGACTTCTTTCTGTGGAAAGACCTCTTTGGACTTCTAGTGTGAGACAAGCTGGGCCCCAGAAGGGTGGACTAAAGGTGGTGACCTGGCCGCAGGGCTGAGTTACCAGGCAGAGAAACTGCCATGGTGCTGGAGCGACCATGGATGGGGGACGCTAGCCCAGTGAGAGGGCTGTGATGCCATGCCTGGCCGCCAGGGGGGCACGTAACGATGAGTAGATTCATTTATGATTGGCATAGTCAGGAGGATTGAATTCTGCCTGTGACCCATGAGGACTGATGGAAGGTCTGTCCCTCCAAGCGGGTGTATCGAGGGACCGAGCCGGTCACTGGATTCATCATAAATAACGTGTGCCATACAAGACACCTTCACTGCACACTCAGTAAATGTATATGGAACTGGTGAAGGTTCCACGTGCCTGGAGGAGTGGAAAAATGTTTGGAGGAAAATGAGACTGGAGTTAAGATTTTACTTGACAGTAACAGAAGAATTTTGCACAGGAATAAACACAAGTGTCTTATCACTTAATATTTAATATTAGAATTATAAATTGAAGTTTATGATCCTAAACCACCAATCAACAGCTATGTAATTTGCATACTGATTATTCCTTTGGAAAATTCGTATCTGCATGTATAAAGAAGGCAAAGTTAAAGTGGATCAACACAGTAGTTACTTGGTCTTTTTTTATGCTTAGATCAGAAGAGAATTCATCAGGAAGCTCGCCAAACAAAACGAGAAGATGAATGAGTATGCTTAAGCATTACAATCATGTAAACAGTGCTTAATCATGCCTGGACTTGCCAGGGCTTCTCCCCGGCACCTCTAGGCTTGGCTGTTCATAGTCCCAGGACCTCTGGGCGTGCAGCGTCAGGTTTGAAAGCAGAAAGATTGCTTAAGCCCTGGCACTTACTTCATTACAAATTACACACTGCATGTAAGTTGCACATAGGGAAGCTAAAACCACTAAATGTTTTTAACAAAACACTTGACTAATGTTGTCTTTTAATGCAGTCTAATAACATTCACCCCAGTAAGTAACATGAGGCATGATAAATCTGATGACGGTTTTATTTCTGTCTCTCCAACTGACTCCTCATGTGACCTTCTGCACAATGTGCCTCTCTTTATTTGCATAGAAAATAAGGATAACAACACTCTTGTCGGATGTTAAGTGGTGTTCCTAGAACTCAGGATACCAAAGAACTTCACAAACGGTCATTAAAGTTCTATAAATGCAAATGGACTTCACCCAGAGCAGATGGGCAGTGTAAAGTCTCTGCAAAGAGCGATTTTTGAATTCTTAGGTGGGCCTTATGAGATTTATATTAGGGTTACCATCCGTCCGTATTTCCCCGGACATGTCCGGCTTTTGCGTCTCTAAATAGCCGTCCGGGAGGAATTGGTAACAAGGTTAAAATGTCCGGGAATTTTTTCTCCCTCGCCTCCCTCCCTCCCTTCCATGCAGAGTGCGGCTGCTGATTGGGCGGCTTGGCCAACTGACCCGCTCCCATTGGCCTCCAGCAGCCAGAGCCCGCCCCTGCTCCCCCCTCCCTCTGTCTGCAGCCCTGTGTAACACACAAACCGACCCACCGGGCAGAGTATTTTGCAAACACATGGAGCCAGAATGGTAAGGGGAGTCCGGGGGGGGGCAGTCAGGGAGCGGGGGAGTGTTGGATGGGTCCCCGGCCTCCACCTGCCAGCCCCCCTCCTTGCGTCCCGTCCCCCCGTGGACCCCCCCCCGCCTGTCTCTCCCTTGTCTGCTGCCCCCGGGTTCTAGTGTCCCCCATCTACTAATGGGAAGACAGGCTGCCCTTACCCTGCCTTTCCACCCTAGCCCTGAGCCTCTCCAATGCCCCAAACCCCTCAGCCTCAGCCCTCATCCCCCCACACCCTAATCCTCTGCTCCATCCCTGAGCCCCCTCCTGCATCATGAACCCCTCATCCTCAGACCCACAGCCCTCACCCCTGCATCCCCTCCTATCCCCAAACCCCCTCCCCACACCCCCCTCCTGCCCTCAAACTCCCTCCCAAAGCCTGCACCCCCTCCCTTTGCACCGCCTCCCACCCCCAAACTCCATCCCAGAGCCTGCACCCCTCACCCTCTCCTGCACACTCACCCCCTGCCCCAGCCCGGAGCCTGCACCCAGCACCCAAACTCTATCCCAGAACCTGCACCCTGCACCCCTCCTGCACCCTAATCCCCAGCCCAGGACCCGCACCCCAGACCTCCTCCCCGCACCCAACCCCCCTCCCAGAGCCTTAGGCAGGTGGGGGGGGGGTTCTGGGCACCACCAAAATTTCTACAACCCTGCCACCCATGTGAGTGGATAAGGGTTGGGGCAGTCAGGGGACAAGAAGCAGGGGGGGTTGGGGTTCTGAGGGGGGCAGTCAGGGGGTGGGAAGTGGGAGGGAGTGGATGGGGGCGGGGCTAGGGCGGGGCTTCCCCCCCCAGTGTCCTCTTTTTTGATTGTGGAAATATGGTAACCCTATTTATATGCCTTGTATTGCTCTCTGCCAAGATTGAATGCCAAATCATAGAGCCTCATGAACAACTCACTGAAGTCAATGGAGAAACTCCCCTTCATTTCAATGTGCATTATATTGGATGTGCAGAATATGCAGAATACAGGCTCACTGAAATTGCAATGATTAATGCCAGAATGTCCCAAACAAAAAATACCATGGATTTGAAAGACCAGACTGGATTTTTGTACATGCTATTGATGCTCAGATCCTGCTCTGAATTTCCTTCAGATTAATTCCTTTGTAACTCCAACGAAGCCAGTGTAGTAGAAAGAGAGCCTAAAATATAAGCCCTTATATTAGAGGCCTAGTATGAGGCCTGAGCTAAAGTAGTGGGTAAGGTTTGCTGATGTAAACCAAAGTTAGCAAAAGTCAGGCTGTGAGCAAACGTCAGGCTCTGCCTGCTTGCAAGTTCACTGAATCTGCCAAGAACAGGGCTGATATTTCAGAAACACACATTCCTAAGAAGTGCTAG
The DNA here is from genome assembly GCF_002925995.2 of Terrapene triunguis. Lineage (NCBI taxonomy): Eukaryota > Metazoa > Chordata > Testudines > Emydidae > Terrapene > Terrapene triunguis. Next base: position 4,985 of record NW_020694117.1, read on the forward strand.
TCACAGAGTACTCACGCAAATACATCCCGATATCAAGTAGTACCAAAACATCCTGATATCAAGGATAGTACAAAAACATTCCCCATGGATAACATGAACACACTGACCCCTCCTAAAAGATAAAGTCAGGATCACAGTATGTAATAGAGATGTTTAAATCAAACCAACATGTACAAGGTAATGGGTAATAACTAGTTACGTCAGTGGGAAGTAACTATGTCAGAGGGGCAGTACTAACTTGTTTGTATTGGGGTATAAAGATGTATCTCAGAGGAAATATCTTTGTCTGGCCTAGGGAGGAATGGAAAGTCCCGCCATTCACTGAGCTGGTCCATTGTTACGGGCATACGTGTATTAACGTATAGAGTCTGTGGGATACTAGTACCATGCTTTGTCAACAGTAAACCTGGCTGGATGCCTTCATCCCTTAACGAATCTTGTGGTCATTCGGCAGTTTGCTTGAGGTCTGCCGAGCCAGCTGTCTGTGCAGGGCTGGGGTGGTACAAATAGGGAACACACACACGCAGCCAAACATCTATCAACATCTTAGCACAGCCAAGAGAAAGATACCAGGAATGTAGTATGCCCATGAAAATTTTCATATGAAAGAAACCTGGAGGGGATAGTTTGTATGTGATGATGAGATTAGACTAATGAATATAAACACTGAGGAAACAATTACATCAAATTGAAAGCATCACAACAAAGAGTCCAACAAAATGTGTTTTGTAATGAATAAAGGCCACATGCACAAACGGTGTCTCCGATCCTCCAGGCAGTTTGAGAAACTGTATAAAAGTTCCTGCCACTCAGGGATCTTCTAACCACTTCTCTTCACGTACTCTCCTCGGTGACCAGGGTAAGTCGAATTTCAGTCACTCTCTCGATAACTATTGAGGTGTCACATTAGTAATGTTTTCAATTCAGGCCTGAATCTTGTATGTTGACTTTGTGATTCTCAGCAACTGTGAGGAGTTTTTCCATAACTTTGTGCAGTTGTTAAGTTGCAAGCATTAGCAGCTTCAAGCTTTATAAGTTAAGGGTGGGATTTACAGAGCCACACATGCGTTTCCGACACCGAGATCCGATGATTCCTAACCGGACACAGGAAATTTAAACCTTTGGGAGATGTGAATAATCTCATAGCACAGCTTTCATTGGGGTATTTTGGGAAGAAACTCCTCCACTTTCTTCTGTAAAGGGCCATTTCAGTGCTCTGCTTCATTCGGAACTGGCTGGTGCTTGTTACTGTGTAAGACACAATAATGGATTCAATGGATCACCGGTCTGATCTAGTCTGACAGTTCCTATGTTCCCCATTGTGGAAGTAGCAATTTTAGATGCAGATCTTAGACTGGGGTAAGTTAACATAGCTCCACTGAAGTCAGTATAACTGAGCCAATTTAACACAGCTCACAATCTGGTCCTTAGTATTTTGTACAGAAAAAAGAATATTTATTTATCATTCATTCATTCGCAAGTGTTGCTGTCTCACAAGTTTGACAAACAGAAAACACCACAATCTGCTTGAGACGGTGTTGTGACTCACCACCGCAGTGCCTCCCGCTGGCACGTCAGGGAATTAGCTCTGTCCTCTGTGGGGCACCCTCTGCCGGTGGTGTCCGGACCAGCGTTGCTCCCCGCTTGGCGGCATCCTCTTCAGGACACTGCCCTCCGGACAGTGCCCACTGCTCCGGTCTCAGCCCCTTCCGGGGGTCTGGTGTTATCAGCAGTCCTCCGTCTGCACCTGTTCTAGTGGCCGGCTGCAGCCTCAAAGTCTAGCCCCTTTGTCACAGGGGCCAGCCACAGCCTGTATCAGGCCACGCTCCTCGTCAGCCAGGTGTAGTACAAGGGAGAAGGGGGGGACCCAGGCCCACCCGCTACTCTGGGTCCTTACCCAGGGACCCTCTAGCGGCAGCCTTCCTGCCAGGGCCGGCTTTAGCAGGTGCGGGGCCCCATGCCGGGACGCGAATTGTCTCGCGCCTCCCCCGCCCCAACTCTGCCCCGACTCCACCTCCTCCCTGCCCCATTGGATCCCTCCCCAAATCCCCGCCCCCAGGCCCACCCCCTCCCTGCCCCATTGGATCCCTCCCCAAATCCCCGCCCTGGCCCCGCCCCAGTCCTGCCCCCTCACTGCCCCATTGGATCCCTCCCCAAATTCCCGCCCTGGCCCCACATCTTCCCCAAGGACGCCACATTCCTCCTCCTCACCCCTCCCTCCCAGGCTTGCGCTGATCAGCTGTATGGCGGCGCAAGCGCTGGAGGGAGGGGGAAGAAGCAGGACGCGGCTTTTTATTTATTTATTTATTTTTCGCTCCGCCGGCAGCCCCGGATGTTGCGGGGCCCCATTCCGGGGAATCGGCCAAATCGGCTTAAAGCCGGCCCTGCTCCCTGCCCTCCTTCTCTCCCCTTGTCAGACTTTTGTCCCTTGGCCGTTTCCCCTTCAGCCCTGTGCACCCACTCGGCCCTTTGTAGCAAGGCCTGCAGCCTGGGGTTTTCCTTGGCTAGAGCTCCCAAGCTCCTTCTGCCCTTCCCCAGCACTGCTCTGTCCAAGGTGCTACCTTTCAGCCCAGGAGCCAGTCCTCCTCCCTTAGCAATCAGGGAGAGACTGCCTCTCTGCCTGCTAGGCAGCCTTTATATAGGGCCTAACCTGGCCCTGATTGGCTGCCTCTGCCCTGCCCTGATTGGCTCCTAACAGGCCTCTGTTGATTGGTTGCCGGCCTGCGCAGCCTCAAAGGCCTGTTCTCAGGGGGTGGGGCACCGCCCCACCACACTGCTTAAGGAGAGACATGGTCAGACTGCTGAGGCAAAATCCGCACAAGGAAACTAACATTATGAACTTTGTCCCTGACATACTTTGTATAAACATTTTGTAAAAGGGAATAAAAATCTCATTCATTGCAAGGTAGAGATGGTCTGTACCATATGTTTAATCTACGGACAGTATTTTTCAGAGAAAGGGATTGAGAGGGAATCAAAGGGGTTGATTGAGAGGGAGGTTAAGAAGTGGAAGAAGAGGACTAGGAGGAGGAAATGGGAGGCAACACATAGCCAGGAACTCAGAATCTATGTAATCATTTCCCTGCTCTCTCGCTCGCTCGCTCTCCAGGGCCTCCAATACCATAGCAACTGAGCTTTCCCCCAACTGGACTCCCCAATTTTTCCACATCCTTCTTGTAGTGTGGAGCCCAAAACTGGACACAGTATTCCAGATGAGGCTTCACCCATGTCGAATAGAGGGGAATGATCACGTCCCTCGATCTGCTGGCAATGCTCCTACTTATACAGCCCAAAATGCCGTTAGCCTTCTTGGCAACAAGGGCTCACTGTTGACTCATATCCAGCTTCTTGTCCACTGTAACCCCTAGGTCCTTTTCTGCAGAACAGCTGCCTAGCCATTCGGTCCCTAGTCTGTAGCGGTGCATGGGATTCTTTCGTCCTAAGGGCAGGACTCTGCACTTGTCCTTGCTGAACCTCATCAGATTTCTTTCAGCCCAATCCTCTAATTTGTCTAGGTCCCTCTGTATCTTATCCCTACCCTCCAGCGTATCTACCACTCCTCCCAGTTTAGCGTCATCTGCAAACTTGCTGAGGGTGCAGTCCATGCCATCCTCCAGATGGTTAATGAAGATATTGAACAAAACTGGCCCCAGGACCGACCCTTGGGGCACTCCGCTTGATACCGGCTGCCAACTAGACATGGAGCCATTGGTTGAGCCCGACGATCTAGCCAGCTTTCTATCCACCTTATAGTCCATTCATCCAGCCCATACTTTAACTTGCCGACAAGAATACTGTGGGAGACAATATCAAAAGCTTTGCTAAAGTCAAGGAATAACACATCCCCTGCTTTCCCCTCATCCACAGAGCCAGTTATCTCGTCATAGAAGGCAATTAGGTTAGTCAGGCATGACTTGCCCTTGGTGAATCCATGCTGACTGTTCCTGATCACTTTCCTCTCTTCTAAGTGCTTCAGAATTGATTCCTTGAGGATCTGCTCCATGATTTTTCCAGGGTCTGAGGTGAGGCTGACTGGCCTGTAGTTCCCCGGATTCTCCTTCTTCCCTTTTTTAAAGATGGGCACTACATTAGCCTTTTTCGAGTCATCTGGGACCTCCCCCGATTGCCATGGGTTTTCAAAGATAATGGCAATCACATCCGCCAACTCCTTTAGCACCCTCAGATGCAGCGCCTCTGGCCCTATGGACTTGTGCTTGTCCAGCTTTTCTAAATAGTCCTGAACCACTTCTTTCTCCACAGAGGGCTGGTCACCTCCTCCCCATGCTGTGCTGCCCAGTGCAGTAGTCTGGGAGCTGACCTTGTTCGTGAAGACAGAAGCAAAAAAAGCATTGAGCACATTAGCTTTTCCACATCCTCTGTCACTAGGTTGCCTCCCTCATTCAGTAAGGGGCCCACACTTTCCTTGACTTTCTTCTTGTTGCTAACATACCTGAAGAAACCCTTCTTGTTACTCTTAACATCTCTTGCTAGCTGCAACTCCAAGTGTGATTTGGCCTTCCTGATTTCACTCCTGCATGCCTGAGCAATATTTTTATACTCCTCCCTGGTCATTTGTCCACTTCTTGTAAGCTTCTTTTTTATGTTTAAGATCAGCAAGGATTTCACTGTTAAACCAAGCTGGTCGCCTGACATATTTACTATTCTTTCTACATATCAGGATGGTTTGTTCCTGCAACCTCAATAAGGATTCTTTCAAATACAGCCAGCTCTCCCAGACTCCTTTCCCCCTCATGTTATTTTCCCAGGGGATCCTGCCCATAAGTTCCCTGCATATGCTATGCTAATTGTTGTATCTTCAATAAATGCCAGCCTGGTCTCACTTCCCTGCTCTGGGCGCCACCTCATGGGGTACAGCAGGAGTGCTTCCGGCTGGTGCCTTTCCCAAGCACGTCCCTTCGCCGCACTCAGCCCAACTCCCACCCTGTCCCTGGCAGAAATCTGCGGGGGCATGTGACCCCACGTGCCCAGAGCAGGATTAACAATTAGGCTCATATATAGCCTTAGGCCCTCCTACTTTTTAGGCCCTACTGGTCAGCCTCAGGTGGCTCCCGGTCAGCTGCTCAGTGGGGGTGCTAAGGCAGGCTGCCTGTCCTGGCACCACGGATCATGCTGCGTCCTGGAAGCGGCCAGCAGCAGGTCCAGCTCCTAGGTGGAGACGCACAAACGGCTTCACACGACTCTCACCTGCAGGCACCACCACCCCAGCTCCCGTTGGCCAGGAACTGGCTAATGGGAGTTCAGAGCTGGTGCTCGGGGCAGGGGCAGCACGCGGAGCCCCATGGCCCCCCGCTTAGGAGCCGAACCTGCTGCTGGCCGCTTCCGGGGTGCAGCGTGGTGTCGGAACAGGTAGGGACTAGCCTGCGTTAGCTAGGCAGCACCACCGACGGGACTTTTAACAGCCCGGTAGGCGGTGCTGACCAGAGCCGCCGCGACCCAGTGCCTTACATTCCACAACCCAGTACTGGGTCGCGACCCACGGTTTGAAAACCGCTGGGCTAAAGGCAGGTTCTGTCCATTTGCTGGTTCTCTAACAGTTCAATCCATCATAAAAGTACCTCACATTTGATTTCTTTTGAGTTTCATTCCAAAAACTTAAAGCTAAATAAACCTGAAGTTAGTCCTCATTTTTTTGCCCCAACTCAAACTAACTTCTTTCCCAAGTGGCCAATGTTGGGTAAGCATGGGATGTGATTCGAGAAGGGAATGAGAACAGAGGCCAATTCCTGCTGACAGTTACACCTGGGTAGCCTTATTGACATCAGGGAGAACATTTTTTTGCACAAGAATAGATTTTGGTCCCTTCTGCTTTTTCACACCTGGTATAAGCAGAATCTCCTTCACCTTCCTCCCCTAAACTCTGAGCACTTTAAGGAAAAAAAGATCCTTAATGATTCTTTTAAGATGCTGATTTTCAGTGAAGTATTCTTGTTCAGGGGGCAGAGAACACAACAGGGAATAGGTCTGTTTTGTCATCTCCTAGTCATTCAAAAGCTGAAAGCCTTTAAATTAAGTTTGTTTAATGTTTGTACAGTGATTTTGAAGAGCTAACATAGTACAGAAGTGCTAAATATTATGACTGGGCTGGGGAACCATCTAAAGATCTGTGTCACTTCTAGCTGTTACCTTTTTCTTACAGAAAGCTTAAAACAAATGCAAACCGTAGGGGGCTGGTGCACACAGAACTCATGCTTACAAAACCTCATGTCAGAGCTGCTGATCACACATTCTAGAATAGATAATACTTAGTCCTGCCATAAGTACAGGGGACCAGACTAGATGACCTCTCGAGGTCCCTTCCAGTCCTATGATTCTATTATATGATCCTAATTGTGGAAGAGCTTGATGACAGGATGCCCTGATGTGGTGAACCACTGGAGATTAACTACACAGACTGGGTATCATCCCACAAATAATATTTGGGTTCAATGTGAAAACAGTAATTCATTGTCTTCAGCCAGTGCAAATGGGGAGGCAGCTTTCAGAGCAAGACAGCCTAAAATACAATGCCACCCCATGTAATTTTCCCACTACTACTTCTTCTATCTCAGTGGATTTTACACCTGAGTGGTTTTCTTTTACATAAAAAATACTCTGAAACCTATAATAAAAGCTGGCTGCCTCTCAGACTGCAGTCAGTGTGAGATAGGGTGTGTGGTGTAGAGGCCATAGCTTGGGGGAAACACCTGCAGGGCTTGGCTTTGCACAGTGCCTGCGGAGAGCTGAGGTTAGAAGCACAAGGCTGAAAGAGGTGAGTAGGATGGGAATGTTGTAGTGTTTATCCTCAGACAGGCGAGCACTCCACTACCTAGGAGGAAGGAGGCCTAAGAGAAGGACAGTTTAGCATCCCTCTTGCTACCTCTTACTCAGAAGTATCTGTCTGAAGAATTGAGTGTTCTGAGAGTAGAATAAACTTATTAATTTTACATAAATAAATAAGATGTAAATATGTATGTAGAGAAATGTTTGATGACTCCGTAATTTTTTTTGCAATATGTAATTCAGTCTTAGGCCCTTCCATCCCGTTAGCCTTAGGCCCCTCGTAACCTTAATCCAGCCCTGCACGTGCCCCCCCTCATGTGTTGCAATAAAGACAACTAGTGCCTCCCCATACCGGGGGGACACAATCTAAAGGGGAGAATATGTCACCACACCACGTGTCTCCCTTGCCCAGTGCCGCTCCCCACCCTGAACCCAGACCAGGGCCGTTGCGCTCTCCCTGCCCCATGTTATCTGCAGGGATGAGGGGTTCTGTCCTTCTCTCCCTGTGTCTCTTTCCTGCCCCGCGCCCCCTGGGACATTTAGCTGCTCTCCCTGGCAGCTGTTCAGGGAGAGGGACAGAGCTGCTTCTGCCTGAGAGAGCCTGGCTGGGAGCTGGCAGCAAACCACTCCCTGCCTGGGCTCGGTTGCTGGGAGGGGTGGGGGCTCTGGCTCACTCGGCAGCGCCCAGGCAGGGGGAGGACCACTGCCATCACAGCATCTGGAGACAGGAGCTGAACAAGCAGGCGCCCCCACTGACCCCCAGCATGTTTCTGGCTCACTCATCCCCTGTGCCCAGCAGCTGGGGCAGCAGCGGGCAGCCCCTGCCAGGGCCCTGCTGCAGGGTCAGGGGTCAAGTGATCTGGAGCCTCCCCTCCCCGTCCCCCAACAGCCGAGCCCAGGGAGCCACCACGGCCTCCCAGCCAGGCCCTCACAGGCAAAAGCAGCTCAGTCACCCTTCCCGCCAGGCTGCCAGGGAGGGCGGCTGAACATGCTGAGGGGGGGAGGAACAGGGAGAGGACGACAGAGCCCCTCTCCCCCCCAGCCCCTGCCAGGCCAATCTGAGGGGGCACTTGACCCCTCCCACCCACCTCCCCTACACAAAGCCTCCCCCAGCGCTGCAACTCACGCCCCGTCTACACTGGCAAGGCACTTACAGCGCTGTATCTCCGTGGCTGCAGCGCTGCATGTACTCCACCTCCCCGAGAGGAATAGCGAGTATTGCGCCACCGCTGCAGCGCTGCGGCGCCAGTGTGCCCGCCCAATGCGCTGTGACTGGCCTCCAGAAGTATTCGGCAGTATCCCACAATGCCTGTTCTAGCCACTCTGGTCATCAGTTCAAACTCTACTGCCCTGGCCTCAGGTAACCAACCATGTGACCCTCCCTTAAAATTCCCCTTCCTGTTTGCTCAGCCAGGTGTGGCGTGGAGTGCTATCAGTGAATCTTTCCAGGTGACCATGCCTCCACGCTCCAAGCGAGCCCCAGCATGGAGCAATGGCGAGTTGCTGGACCTCATCAGTGTTTGGGGGGAGGAAGCTGTCCAGTCCCAGCTGTGCTCCAGCCGTAGGAATTATGATACCTTCGGTAAGGTATCAAAGGACATGATTGGAAAGGGGCCATGACCGGGACGCCCTGCAGTGCAGGATTAAAGTGAAGGAGCTGCGGAGTGCCTACCAGAAAACCCGCGACGCAAATAGCCGCTCGGGTGCTCCCCCTGCAACCTGCCGATTCTACAAAGAGCTGGATGTGATACTTGGGGTTAACCCCACCTCCACTCCGAGCACCACCATGGACACTTCAGAGCCGGGGTGGGAGGAGGAGGAGGAGAAGGTAGAGGAGGAGGAAAACGGGAGTGAGGGTGGTGGGACGGATGGAGACACTTGAAATCCCTGGAGCCATGCAGCCAGGAGCTCTTCTCGAGCCAGGAGGAAGGTAGCCAGTCACAGCGGCCGGTACTTGGTGGAGGACAAACAGAAAAGCAGGTTCCCGGTAAACGGTTTTTTTTTCGGGAAGGAATTTTTTTGGTGCAGGCTCTTTGGGAGAGGAGGGTTAGGCATGCATGCCTAGATGCGGAATAGTGCATTGATGTGGTTTATCACATTGCAGTAATCGGCCTCGGTAATCTCTTTGAATGTCTCATCCAGAACGTGTGCAATGCACTTGCGCAGGTTTATCGGGCGAGCCACCGTGGTCCTTGTCCTAGCCAGGCTAACGTGTCCGCGCCACTGTGCCGCGAGGGGCGGGGGAA
>NW_020694118.1:0-14368 GCF_002925995.2 Terrapene triunguis
GCACATCAAAATACATAATAAATAGCACATTTTATCTCTGAAGCAGAAGACTTCTCAAAAGTTGTAGACCAGTGTTATCTTACTGCCTCATAAGCAGTAATTATAATGTTATTTATTTGTACTGTGCATGATCTCTATTGAGCTGTTAAAATTGAATTACTTTCTTTCCCCATAAATTTAGCTCTGATTTCAGTCTGACCATGTGTCAAACTCTTGGGCTCCTTTGCTCACCTGTGTTGCAATACAGTGGGGAATAAATATGTAGAAAAAGGAGTGGGGAGATCACTGACAATTAAAAGATAGCTACAAGGAAAGTTCTCTCTCACACCTAGAGGACACCAATTTTGCGTCCTTTTGAACAGTGGTCAGTCTGAAATACATGCAATTTAAGGGAGAAAATAGCTGGTCAGAAACAGTTCAAACTCAGAGATTTGCTCCTTGATTCCATGCTACTTTCACCAAGTAAGGTCAGATTCTTCTCTTAATCACACCGAGTCAGGAATAATTCCCCTGATGTCAGTGGAGTTACTCAGGATGTGCATCACTGTAAAGAGATCAGGATCTAGGTGTGTATTAAACACTACTGACTTGTGAAAGCAGAGTTATTCAATGCTACAAGCTTCGTATTCCTGCTTCTGAAACTGGAATAATGTGTGACCTTGGACAATAAATGTTACATGCCTCTGTTTATCCAGTCGCAAATAATGACATACGCTGGGGTGCTGTGGGTTTATTTAATTAATATTTGTGAAGCACTCTGAGACTTTAATAACTAGAATTGTCATTTAGATTTTTCCTTTTATCATTGCATTATTACCAAAACCATCTCTCCACCCCCCATGCCCATCTTTATGCTCCTAGTCATATAACTATAGCCATCCTACAGGAACAGCACAAGGTGGCATGAACAATTGCAGGGTTGGGGATGGGGATGGAAAAATCAGTGAGTGAGCTGTCACATAATTTCTGACCAGAATGAAACTGAATTACAGGTTCATTCTCTATGCCCATGCACCATAGAGATAAAATAAAACAGCATGCATACGTCTGAATATAAATTGTTATACTCTGTGATTACACATCCAGTAAAATATTAAAAATTGGTTTGTTGTTCTATGAAACGTAAGCAATAAGGAAAGCATTGTGCAATATGTCAACTGTACTGAGAGTAAAATTAGGCTTGTTTTTCATATTTACATATTTGGAAATGACTTTAGTATTGCACATGCAACACAATCAACACATTTATATGACATGATGCAAATCATATTGCCATGTTATTGATGCTCTTTGTGAGGGATGCAATAAATATGACATTAGCTATGCTTGCGTGTGTGCGTGTTTTTCCCTTTCTTAGTGCAAATCAGTGTTTTCATAAGAATATGCCATATTGGGACAGACTAATCATCCATCTAGCCCAGTATCCTGTCCATGACAGTGGCCAGTACCACAGCTTCAGGTGGAGTGTACAGAACAGGGCAGTTTTGGAGAGATCCACCCCTATATTCCCCTCCTGGCTTCTGGCAGTCATAGGTTTACAGTTGCCCCATACAGGGGGTTGCATCCCAGACCATTTTGGCTGATAAAGATTGATGGATCTATCCTCTGTAAACTTATCTCGGTTTTTTTTTTTAAATCCAATTATACTTTTGGCCATCACAATATCCCATGGCAATGAGTTCCACGGGTTAATTGTACATTGTGTGAAAAAAGTATTTCCTCTGGTTTGTATTAAACCTGCTGCCGATTAAGTTAATCAGGTGACCTCTATTTTTTTGTATTGTGGGAAAGAGTAAATAACACTTCTCTATTCAATTTTTCCATACCATTCATGATTCTATAGACCTCTCTCATATCCTCCTATAATCATCTGTTTTCTAAGATGAACAGCTCTAATCTTTTTTCTCTCTGGTCATATGGAAGCCATTCCATATCCTTTATCATCTTTGTTGCTTTTCTCTGGATCTCTTCCAGTTCCACTATATCATTTTTGAGATGAGGTAATCAGAACTGCACAAAGTATTCAAGCTGTTGATGCACCATGGATTTATATAGTGGTGTTATGTTATTTTCTGTCCCTTTCACAATAGTTCCCTATATTCTGTTAGACTTTTTTACTTCTTCTGTGCATTGAACTGAAGTTTTCAGAGAACTATCCATGATGACCCCAAGATCTCTTTCTTGAGTGATAGAGTGATTAATTTAAGACACATCATTATGTATGTGTAGTTGGGATTATTTTTTCCAATGTGTTTTATTTGCTCTTATTAATGTTGAATTTCATCTGACTTTCTGATGCCCATGTCATGCTGTCTGGAGTGATTCATGACTGTGATTGCCAACCTCGGGGTAGATGTCAAAAAGTAGCACAGATGCCTTAGACTGCTCTATAATTAGATTTCACCAACTCAGTAACAAATATGAACTCCTGAACACTGTGTTGGTCTTACCATGGAGTCACAGACAGTCCCCTTGGGCACTCCAGTCTATCTTGCCACTCAGGCAAGCTGGACTCTGTGATAAATGGTCACTTACACCATTGATCACAAAATATTCAGGTTTCTCCCGTCTCAAGGGACCAATCACTTACCCCGGGTCAATGTGTAACTTTGACCTCACACCAAAGACAACGTTAGTAGCCAATCCTATAGTAAATTAACTAAGAATTTATTAACTATGAAAAAAGAAATGAGAGAGTTATGTACAAGTACAGCAGGCAACATATATGCACAAATGAGTGCATGGTTCCAAAAGATTGGAGAGTTGTAGTAATCTGTCCCCTGAATGTCTTTTAGGGCTAACCCAGGTTGGCCCTGGGAGTTTCTGCTTTTGTTTACTAGCTCCAGTCCTGTGAGAGTTCAAACAGCATAAAGATGAAAAATTTCCTGTCAGCTATCTTTATTTCCCTTTTCCAGGATTCAAACTGACTGCATATTCTCTTCTGCACGTAGCTTGTTTAGGGGCAGTTAGCAAAGTCTTTGTATCATGATGCTTTACCATGGCCAACTTAGTCTTGATAGTTCTCCTTGATGGGCAGGGGAAATCACTTCTTCTGTCTTAGTTCACAGGGTCACAACAGGCATTTTTACAATTATAAAGCAAAACATAGACATTACCTTATTGAATGGGATACAGACATTACAAGTAATATTAATGGAAGCAGCAACATAAAAGCATTTTATAGAGACTGAACATATCTTTACAAGTTAACACCAACTTTGAACAATACTAACATACATGTGTGATGGTCTGTTTTCTATGAAAATGAATTTGTTAGCTCTCAGCTGATGCCAACCACCTTAGCAAGAGCTAGTACCTGGTCAACTAGGATCACGGCCCAGTCAACCAGTTCTGGGAGTTCCCTCTGTAACTCTTTGCAGTGATCTTTGGACTTAACTATCTTGAACAATTTTAACTCATCTGCAAACTTTGCCACTTCACTGTTCATTCCCTATTTCAGATCATTAAGTAATATGTTGAACAGAACAGATCCCAGTACAGATCCTTGGAAGACCCAACTATTTACCTTTCTCCATTGTGAAAAGTGACCGTTTATTCCTACCCTTTGTTTCCTGTCTTTTAACCAGTTACTGATCCATGTAACTCTTATCCCATAGCTACTTAGTTTCCTTAAGAGCCCTTGGTAAGGGATCTTGTCAAAGACTTTCTGAAAATCCAAATATGCTATATTGACTGGCTCATCCTTATTCACATGCTTGTTGACATTCTGAAAGAATTCTAATAAGTGGTTAAGGCATGATTTCCCTTTACAAAAAACATGTTAGTGTTACACTGACAGTGGCACAGGCCCAAGGACAGGCAAATCAGCATTGTATGTTGTTAATGCAGTTGCAAGCATCGCAAAGCATTTCGGGGGAGGGTCAAAGGTGTGAGTGTGAAATGGAAGATTCCTTTGCAGGTTGCAAGAGGCCAAGAGGGGGAAGGAGGAAGAGAGCAGAGAACGGGTTAACTTGACACTTTAGCTAGCGCCATGTGAAGATAAGATGCTGGCCCCGATCCAAGGTCATGGGGTTGACAAGAAATCTGCAGCTGCCCAGCCGTGAGAAGAGGAGAACTAAGTTGAGCAGAGCTGCAGATATAGCAGTGAGAACAGTGAGAGCAAATGAGACGGCGAAGGCCAACAGGGTATGTTTTGGGAAGCCGAGGAGACCACAGCAAGCCAGTTTGGACTGGTACAAAGAGCACCAGGAACAGAGGGCCCTAAAACAAAAACACCCCCAAGAGAACCCAGGACATAAAAACCCTCCTGAAAGTCAAAGCAGGTCGGAGATCACAGCGGACCCTGGATGACCCATGCACGGGACAAGAACTCCCGTTCACCCCTCCCCCTCTTCTTCTTATGTTACACCCAGGCTTGGCCAGCCTCGGGTTGTGCATGTGTGAGTATGAAAGTGGGTTAGGGCTGGGGTATTAATGCTTTCATGCTTCCTTTGAGTGACGTGGGAGCAGTCCCAACACTCACCATGGTTATGTTATTATTTTATTAATAAAGCTTTAAAACTTAGACACTTGGTGTGCTCAGTCATCTCCTGCCCTAAAGATCCTGCGGTCTGATCACCTGATGCCCCAGGCAGATTGGTATCAGAAATCTGTCACAACAGACCCCAGTCCTCGGAGGGCTGGATCGAACCTGGGACCTCTGGAGCTTAATGCATGAGCCTCTACTGCATGAGCTAAAAGCCACATGGCCCTTAGCTAAGCCTGTAGAGCAGTCTCATTAATCTCTCTCTAAGTGGCCTTGGTGCCACTACATCGGACAGAGCACCACACCCAGGAGGAGTGTAGGTTACATTAGCTCTTCCCCAACAAATTGTGTTCATCTATGTGTCTCATAATTTTGTTCTTTACTATAGTTTCAACCAATTTGCCCAGCACTGAAGTTAGTTTCATCAGCCTGTAAATGCCAGGATCACCTCTAGAGCCCTTTTAAAAACTCGGCCTTACATTAGTTACCCTTCCAGTCATTTGGTACAGAGGCCTGTTTCAATGACAGATTACATATGAGCTTCTCTACAATGGCCTTGTCTTCCTTCAATGCTCCTTTAGCACTTTTGTCATGTAGTGGCTCCACTGCCTGTTTGACAGGCTTCTTGCTTCCAATGTACTTGAGACCATTTTTATGGTCAGTTTTTGCATCTTTAGCAAATGGCTTCTCAAATTTTTCTTGGCCTACCTTATTATACTGTTACACATAACCTGCCAGAGTTTGTGCTCCTTCTTATTAGCCTCACAAGATTTTGACTTCCAAATTTTAAAGGATGCCTATTTTGCCTGTAATCCTTGTGATGGGGTGTTTACCCCACACCAACCCTGAAAGCGTTAAGGAAGCTCAGAAAGGGCCAATTAGTGTGATAGGCCCCACAGGAGGGGATTAGGCTGGAGAATCAATGTCTGATTGGAGGATGAAGCTCATCTGAGCAGATATGGCTTGGGCTAGTATAAAGCCAGGAAGCTGACAATAGGAAGGTTGGCAGTGGGGAAATGTGTATCCCCGTTCTGTGCATTAGAGAGGGAAGGAGGGAACCCAGGGAAAGAATAGGACCCTGGGATCCTGGCCCTGAGGGAAAGGTGTATCCCAAAGAAAGAAGGGTGGAGAAGAAAGCCTGTGGGAGGCGAGTATGAAGCAGCCCAGAGAATGAGCAGCAAAGTTGGGGACTGAACAGACCTTGGCTGCATGTTGTACGGTCCCTGGGCTGAAATTCAGAGTAGTGGGCAGGCCCAGCTTCCCCTACCAGCCACTGACTGAGTGGCACTGCCTGGACATTGGATCCAGGAAGACTATATCCTGAAAGGGGAAACCCCATAGTGACCAGTCCGGAGGGCTGAGTCATGAAAAGGAAGCTGCAGCTCTTGGAGCAGAGGAGAGGCTGCAGTGTGTGTGAGAGAGGACAACAAGTCGAGATACCACAAGGGGAGGTGTTGGACCTGGAGAAGAGCTAATCTCCAGAGCAGCCAGGAGGAGGAACCCTGTGATATTCCTCCATTACTCTGCTACTTAGCCAAGATGGCATTCTTTTGGTGGTCTTAATGTCTTTTTTGATTTGGGGTACACATATAGTCTCGGTTATGGTGTTTGTAAATATTCCCCTGGCTGCTTTCAGGCATTTAACCCTTATGACAGCTGCTTTTAATATCCATCTAATAGGTATCCTCTTTTTGTGTAGTTCTCCTTTTTAAAATTAAATGTTACCATTGTGGGATCTTTTGGTATTATCCTCCCAACAAGGATGATAAATTTAATTATTGAGCAGTTCAGCTATTGTTACCTCTTGGACCAGATCCTGTGTTTCACTGAGGACTAAATCAAGAATTGCCTCTCCCCTTGCAGGCTCCAGGACAAGTTACTTCAAAAAGAAGTCATTATGGTGTCTTTATTGGTCTTTCTAAAACTGCCCCACATGTGAGCCAGGTTCTGAAGAAGTCCTACCCCTCTGGGTGGAGTCAGAGCTGAGAATGGATATACTTCATGCATATCACAGGATCTAAAGTACTCAGGAGGGGGATGGGAACACCCATTGAGATGAATAGAGCAGTTCAGACCTCTCGGAACTATTGTTTCAGTCTATATTCATCTCCACCGGACATTGTCATTCCACTGAGAACATCACATTGAGCTGAATGGGCCACTTCACACCTTTCAGAGCATTCTATGGTGCAGATGGAGATGTAGAGGAGCCCATTCCTTACGTTGTCCTTGTATCCTTTCAGTGTAAAAGATGATGCTTTTAAATGCTTAAAATTCAATGCTTGTATGGAATTTCTTGCTATTTGCTCTGCCTTATGCAAGTGCAGAATAGGGTTAATGACTCATATTGGGGTCGTTTGATCCAGTGGTTCTGAAAAGAGAAGTCCTGAAAAATATAGGCATTTAAAAATAGGTGGAGTGGAGTTTTTGTGCAAAATTGACTAAAGGCAATCTTTGAGATAGCTGGGAACAGAACCTAGATCTCTCGGGTGAAACCTTGGCCCTACTGAAGTCAATGGCAGTTTTGCCATTGGTTTCCATTGGCTTGTATTTTCACCTTTTGAGACCCAATTCTAGTGGTAGGCCTAGTCTACACTAAAAAGTTAAGTTGCTGTGTGTTGAAGCAAGTGGAGCTTTCATAGTCAATACCAAGAAGACCTAATTTTGAGGTAAATAATGTAGAAATAACGGTAGTCACCATCCATATCCAAGAGGAATGGGCATATCTTTTGGATGGGAGCAGATGGAAGAAGACATTTCTTGCCAGTATTTGCTTACATTTCTAGGATTAGTAAAGAGTTCAGTAGGACTCTAGGATGACAAATCCAAGGAAAAATGACTTGTAGAATGGGAAAACTATGTTCCATGAATCTCCATGAGTGTTCTCTCTCTCTCTAGTAATACAAATTATATTTTAATTGACCTAGACTGAGCCAGTTGCTTTGTATACATATGCTTATTGCTTATTTTTCATTGTGACTTCTAGGTTGTCCATGTCTCCTTGGAACGAAATATCCACCTGAGTTAATGCACATTTCAATATTTTAATCTCAGTGACCCTAACTGCTATTGGTACATGGATATCTAGGCACATATGGAAATCTAGGGCCATGTCTACACTACAGAGTTAAGAAGACTTAAGTTTTGTTAATGATCATAAATTGCTTATATAACATCAGTGCAGCACATCCAGACAACACTCCTTGTGTTGGCTGAGTGCATTCACAGTCATTGCTCTTGCATCAACAGACAGAGCGTTGCATTGTGGGTAGCCATCCCACTGTGCAATTCACCACCACCTTTTATCCTCTGCTGCTGGGAGCTCTTGGAATGGATCACAATGCATCATGGGAATGTGCTCGCTGTCCCATGATGCAGTTTATTCTGTTCCATCATTCCATGGGCTTCCTAATTCATTTTGTGCCGTTTTTCAACAGCCCTTGTAAACTCTGTGCTCACCATCTCTGCCTGACAGGATGGATCCTGAACTGCTGACCATTCTGCTGATAAGTGTTATGAACACAACGTGACTGGTCCTGCAGTATTTCATGAGCTGCGAAACAGAGAGTGAATCAGCGATGCCTGCTCTGCTGTCTGCCATGGGAACTGTAGCGGGGTGGTTACCCCGCTCCTGCCCGGAGGGGTTAAAAACAGCCCGGGAGAGGGATGTGGCTGGGGCAAGCAGCTCCAAGGCTGATTGGGGAAGCAGCCTCAGATGGGGCCACACCTCAATCAGGGCCCAGCTGGCCCTTATAAGAGGGCAGTGGGCCAGGAGAGGACAGTATCTCTCTGCCTGTAGAGAGGGAAGGGCCTGGCTGCTTAGGAGCTCACAGGGTACTTAGAGTGGAGCAGGGCTGGGGAAAGGCCAGAGGAGCTGCAGAGCTCCAGCCTGGAAACTCCCCAGGCAGCAGGCCTTGTTAAAGGCCCTGAAGGGTACTGGGGTTGCAGAGGGCAGCCCAGGGGTAGGCCAAGGCAGCAGGTCCAAACCCCCCTTGCCAATGATGAGTGTCCTTTACAGCCTGCAGTCTGCCCCAGTGAACGGGGACTAGATGCTGACTGGCACTAGCCACTGAGGCAAGGTGGGGATAGGGGGTTGGGGGTTCCCCTGAGTGGGAAAACCCAGATTGGGGGTTGCTGCAGTGGGCAGAACCCCTGGGTAAAGGGCACCAGGGTCCGGGAAGGACACGGGGTCCAGCGGCAAGCAGGACACCGGTCTGCAGAGGGCGCTCCGGAGCTGGAAAAATAGCTAATTCCCAGGAAACCAGCAGGAGGCACCTCAGGGGTGAGTCTCGCACTGCTACAGAACAAATAATTCAAGATTGCTGCTGGCATTCATGAATCAGCTTGCCACAGTGGACTGTCAGTACTGGACTTAGGAACCCAGCACTGAGTGGCAGGATAGCATTGTGATGCATGTCTGGGATGATGAGCAGTGGCTGCAGAACTTTCGGATGCACAAAGCCACCTTCCTGGAACTGTGCGCGGAGTTCATCCTTGCACTGCAGTGCAAGGACACCAGACTGAGAGCTGCCCTCACAGTGGAAAAGTGAGTGGTGATCGCTGAATGGAAAAATGGAAGTTGGCAACACCAGGCTGCTACTGGTCAGTCATGAATCAGTTTGGAGTCGGAAACTCCACTGTGGGTGCTGTGGTGATACAAGTGTGCAAGGCCATTAATCGCCTCCTGCTACGAAGGACTGTTAATCTCAGTAATGTCCAGAAAATAATTGATGGCTTTGAGGCATTGGGATTCCCTAATTGCGGTGGGGTGGTAGATGGAACTCATATCCCAATTTTGGCCCCTGACCATTTTGTGATGGAATACATCAACCAAAAGTGATACTTCTCCATGGTTTTACAGGTGCTGGTGAATCACAAGGGTTGTTTCACTGATATCGATGTGGGCTGGTCAGGGAAGGTGCATGATGGAACTCTGGACTGTATAGAAATCTGCACACTGGGACTTTCTTTCCAGACCAGAAGATTCCAATGGGGGATGTGCAAATGCCCATAGTGACCCCCTTGTTCCTGGTGTAAGGCTGCATGAGCCACGGGAGCTTAGACAGCAGCAAGGAGTGCTTCAACAATAGGCTTAGCAAGTGCCAAATGACTGTTGAATGTGCCTTTGGCCGAATAAAAGGTCACTGGTGCTGTTTTTTTGGCTGGTTAGACCTCAAAAAGGAAAATATTCCAATGGGCATTGTGACCTGCTGTACTCTCCATAATACATGCAAATCGAAGGAGGAAAAGTTTCCCTAGGGGTGGGCCGCTGAGGCTGATCAGCTGACTGCTGATTTTGAGCAGCCAGATACAAGGCCAATGAGAGGGGCACAGCGGGAGGCTCTTTGAATCAGGGAGGCTTTGAAGGAGCATTTTGACAATGATTCCCAGTAATGTGTCTGTATATGATGCATTTGGCCAGGCAATGTTTATTTGCTGACCTAAATTACCCTTTTAGGCCTGGTCTACACTAGGCTTTTATGTCGAATTTAGCGCCGTTATATCGAATTAACCCTGCACCCGTCCACACCAGGAAGCCATTTAGTTCGACATAGAGCTCTCTTTAAATCGATTTCTGTAATCCTCCCCAACGAGAGGAGTAGCGCTAAATTCGAAATGGCCATATCGAATTAGGCTAGGTGTGGATGGAAATCGACGCTAATAGCTCCGGGAGCTATCCCACAGTGCACCACTCTGTTGACGCTCTGGACAGCAGTCCGAGCTCGGATGCTCTGACCAGCCACACCCCGGGAAAATTTGAATTCCTTTTCCTGTCTGGGCAGTTTGAAGCGCAGTTTCTGTTTGGACACCGTGGCGAGCTCAGCAGCAGTGGCAGCAGTGGCAACGATGCAGAGCTCTCCAGCAGAGATGGCCGTGCAATCCAATAGAAAGAGTGCCCCAGCATGGACGGATCGGGAAGTCTTGGATCTCATCGCTGTGTGGGGAGATGAGTCCGTGCTTTCCGAGCTGCGCTCCAAAAGACGGAATGCAAAGACCTATGAGAAGATCTCTAAAGCCATGGCAGAGAGAGGCTACAGCCGGGATGCAACGCAGTGCCGCGTGAAAATCAAGGAGCTGAGACAAGGCTACCAGAAGACCAAAGAGGCAAACGGACACTCTGGATCCCAGCCCCACACATCCCGTTTCTACGAGGCACTGCATTCCATCCTAGGGGCGGCCGCCACCACTACCCCACCCCTGACCGTGGACTCTGAGGATGGGATATTGTCCGCGGCCGGTTCCTCCGACATGTTAGCGGACGGGGAAGATGAAGAAGGAGATGAGGAGGACGAGGCAGTCGACAGCGCTGGCACCGCTGATTTCCCCGACAGCCAGGAGCTCTTCATCACCCTGACAGAGATCCCCTACCAACCGTCCCCCGCCGTTACCCCAGACACAGATTCAGGGGAAGGATCAAGCAGTAAGTGTTTTAAATATCTAAACATTTATTTACAACATAACTGGCATATTTAAAATATTAACAGTAGCTAAAGTGCTTTAAAACAAGTAAACATTTATTTACAACAAAACAGGAAGATTTAAAATATTAACAGTGGGTAAAGTGCTTCAAAACATGTAAACAGGAAAGTTAAACAAAAGGGGAATCTGTGCAAAGTGTATCATGATTAGTCTGTCTTTGGGCGCCTCAATATGTAGTCCGAACCATTTTCAAAAAATTTCACAATGTCCGCTTCATGATTATAGTGCCCAAAACCCTGCAGTCATTTGTCCCTCCAAGGGCACCTAAGCCAAGAACTGGTCAATGTAACCGGGGATAGAGGCGACATCCTCCGGGGAGAACTCCTCATAGGTCTCCTGCAGGTGTTTTTCCAGCCTCATGAGCAGGTTCCTGGGCAGGGAGAACTTATTAGGCCCCCCGTGGTAGGACACGTTTCCCTGCCACAACGCCAGCAGGTACTCCGGGATCATGGCCTTGCAGAGCATTGCAGCAAATGGCCCCGGTTTCTGCAGGCTGTCCCGGAGCATCTTCTCCTTCTGGCTCTCCGAGACCTTCAGGAGGGTGATGTCTGGCATGACTCCCTGCTGTGAATTAGGTAGGGGAAAGTTAGTATTGGGACTGCTTGCCCGTCCCTTTACAGAACTGCAACCGCCGGTTTACAGCCACGTGGTTTACAGCCGCGAGGAGGTGGGACAGGGCCAGAGTTCATGCTTGCAGGATTGCTGCCAGCAGAGACTCGCATTGCTTTCTATGTGAAAGGAGGCCAGTGCCACTCTTAAAGTTTTAAGCGGCCACAAGTCTACGGCTTACCATGTTTGCCATCTAGACAAAGTCCGGTGTCCTGCCCTGCTCCTCAGCTCGCCACAGCAAGACCGCAGGCACTGTAGGCGAGGGCCGAAAATTCGACCTTGTCCTCAGTGCGCGTGTGATAGGTGCTCTGCATGGTCTTGTTCACAGAGAAAGACTATGTTCTCTGTTCACAGATACATTGCTCTGTCTCAGGAATTCACTCCCTTTTTCCAATTCCCACAGCCACATCTGCCCAGAGGCTAGCGCACATTAGGAGGAGGAAGAAGAGGACACGGGAAGACATGTTTGCTGAACTAATGGGATGCTCCCGAGCACAGGCAGCCCAGCAGACACAGTGGAGGGAGAACTTGTCCCAAATGCACCGGGCAAACATTGAACGGGAGGAGAGGTGGCGACAGGAGGACAGGCAGGCTACTCAAACGCTGCTTGGACTAATGAGGGAGCAAACGGACACGCTCCGCCGCCTTGTGGATGTTCTGCAGGACCGGAGGCAGGAGGAGAGAGCCCCGCTGCAGTCTCTCTGTAACTGCCCTGCCCCGCCACCAAGTCCCATACCCCCCTCACCCAAAGTCCAAACACGGAGGGGTGGAAGGGGCCGTGAAAAATTTCACTCCACCCCTGCGGACTGCTCTACCACTAGAAGGCTCTCATTCCCCAAAATTTGAAAAGTCCTTTCCTACCCGCCTCACACAAGACCCCGTCCAAGTTTCACCCCCCCGTTCCATGTGCGGTTGTTAATAAAGAATACGTTTCTGTTCATTTCTGTTTCCATCCTCTTCTTTTGGAGGGGAGTCTGTCTGAAGGGGGGGGAAGGGGCTTGGTCATTGGACAGGACAGTCACCTTTAGCAGGGGGCAGGTGCAGCAGCAGGGCACATATACAGTGCAGTGACTAGTTATCCTGGTCAGTCTGGGAGGTGGTTTTCATGTTCTGTGTGGTGGGGGGGGTGGTGTTGCTCTGTGACTTGGTGGCGGGGGAGGGCACTTACAGATCTTATGCAGCGGTCCTTACCCTGGATCACAGAGCCGCGCAGCAGGGGATCTGTAACCCTCCTCCCCCTGCAAGACAGTCACATAGCCGACACATACACGCAGTCCCGGCCAGGAGGGCTGGCAGGCTCCGTTGAAACAACCAGTCCACCACCGCGGAGCCTGTCATTCCTGGAGTTTAGAAGCATCATTTGCATCACAACCCTAAACCCGCCCCCCGCCACAGTCTGCGTCCCAGGTTTAAAACATTCCCGCGAAAACAGTAATAAAGACAACGGTGTCCATTAACAAAACAGAACAGATTTTATTTTTTGGGAAGGGGGTGAAGGGGGTATGTAATTGGAGAGGATAGTCGACGGCAACTGGGTAAAGAAACGGGGGCAAGTTCTGCTTCTGTGTCCACAAACTTAAAAGTCACTGGGTACCCTGCTCAGCCTTGAAACTGGCTTTCAAAGCCTCCCGGATGCACAGCGCGTCCCGCTGGGCTCTTCTAATCGCCCGGCTGTCTGGCTGGGCGTAATCAGCAGCCAGGCTATTTGCCTCAACCTCCCACCCCGCCATAAAGGTCTCCCCCTTGCTCTCACACAGATTGTGGAGCACACAGCAAGCTGCAATAACGATGGGGATATTGGTTTCGCTGAGATCACAGCGAGTGAGTAAGCTTCTCCATCTCCCCTTGAGACGGCCAAAAGCACACTCCACCACCATTCTGCACTTGCTCAGCCGGTAGTTAAACAGTTCTTTTTCTGTGTCCAGGGCGCCAGTATAGGGCTTCATGAGCCAGGGCATTAGCGGGTAGGCTGGGTCCCCGAGGATCACTGTAGGCATCTCCACATCCCCAACAGTTATCTTGTGGTCCGGGAAGTAAATACCTTCCTGCAGCCGTCTAAACAGACCAGAGTTCCTGAACACGCGAGCGTCATGAACCTTGCCCGGCCATCCGACGTAGATGTTTGTAAACCGTCCCCGATGGTCCACCAGTGCTTGCAGCACCATTGAAAAGTAGCCCTTTCTATTGATGTACTGGCTGGCCTGGTGGCCCGGTCCCAGGATAGGGATGTGAGTCCCATCTATAGCCCCACCGCAGTTTGGGAATCCCATCGCAGCGAAGCCATCTATGATGGCCTGCGCGTTTCCCAGGGTCACTACCTTTGACAGCAGTACCTTGACGATTGCCTTGGCTACATGCATGACAACAACCCCCACGGTAGATTTGCCCACGCCAAAGTGGTTCGCGACTGACCCGTAGCTGTCCGGCGTTGCAAGCTTCCAGAGGGCTATGGCCACTCGCTTCTGGACAGTCAGGGCTGCTCGCATGCGGGTGTCCTTGCGCTTCAGGGCAGGGGACAGCAACTCACAAAGTTCCAGGAAAGTCCCCTTCCGCATGCGAAAGTTTCGCAGCCACTGGGATTCATCCCAGACCTGAAGCACTATGCGGTCCCACCAGTCTGTGCTTGTTTCCTGGGCCCAGAATCGCCGTTCAACAAAATCCACATGCCCCATTGCCACCGTGATGTCCTGGGCGCTGGGGCTCGTGGTTTCTGACAGCTCTGTGCTACTCTCCGACTTCAGGCCCTCACGGCGGTGCCGTAGCCTCCTCGCCTGATTTCTCTGCATCTGCCTC
>NW_020694119.1:0-1642 GCF_002925995.2 Terrapene triunguis
CTGGTCAAGTGTAGGTAGTCTTTTGGTCTATCCAAGGCCGTGATCAAGTGTCTTGATGTTTTTGGTCTTTTGGCCTCGAGATGAAAACCTTGTCTTTGTTTCTGGGACCTTGAAGTGAAAAAATTCTCTAAGTTATATCTGTTCTTATCAGTTTAATATCTGATGTGCAATAAGGGCTGAATTCCAATTGAAACATTTCCCACAGTTGAGACACTGATAGGGTTTCTCTCCTGTGTGGTTCTCCCATGGTTATTAAGGTCTGAGCAGTTACTGAAGCTTTCCCCACGGTGCGGCGCGGCTGGGGCTGGGTCTCCTACTCCTCCATATAATAAAGGGTTCCACAATCTCATTGACCTTCCAAAGAGAATTTGATACGGCTGGTAGTCAGTATCCAATCGATCACTGCTCCGGATGGCTGCCAACACCATTGGTAATTTCCCCACGGTCCAAGCATTGAAGGGGTTTCTCTCCAGTATGAACTGTCTGATGTGTAACAAGGTTTGATATCAGAATGAATCCTTTCCCATATTTGAGGCATTGATAGGGTTTCTCTTTGGTAGGGTTTGTCTAAGGGACTGTGGTTTCATTGGGACTCTTTTCTGCCCCCTCATATAGAATAGATCCAACCACTTTCTTCCTTGGGTGGTTCCCCAGACAGAGGTCCTCCAGGAGCATAGAGATGATCCAGAACAGTAGATAGACGGGACTCCTCCTGGTCATAGGGGCTAGGATGACTGTGGCTAGAGAAGCCCATTTTCCCATTCTCATTGGATTGTTTCCCCCCCCCCATGTCTCAGTGACACTGGGCTTGTCTACACTGGCAAGTTTTGTCACCAAAAACTGTCATTTGGCCACAAAACAGCAAGAGCGTACACACTACAGTGGGACATTTGTTGTGAAAAATGCCCAGTTTTGGCAACAAAAAACTTCCACACCGACAAGAGACTTTTGTCTTCCCCCCCCTCCCTTTATTGTCCACAGAGTGCCAGTGTAGTCACTGCTGATTGTTTTGGGGACAGAACTGGCTTCCCTCAGTGTCCCACAATGCCTGCCCTGAATGCTCTGCTCAGTGTTTTGATCTCTGCTGCCCTGCAGGCATGCGCCCCTCCCCTTTCAAAGTTCAGAGAAGTATCTGACAGCTGAGTGTGCTGCTCCATTTGAGGAACAAACACAGAGCAAATCATTGGAATGCTCTGCACTAGGAACACCACAGCAGGCCGACTGCTGCTGCAGGGGGAGGGGGACACGCTGCTGTGCTCCTTTGCCATTCCTCAGTATGCAGAGCTCACAAAGGTACTCATGATGCCACTCCCGGCAGCTCAGGGAGCTGTGAGAGAACTTGAAGAGAATCCCAAGATGTGCAGAGATCAGCTCTTCCTTCCCACAACACCGCACTGTGGGATACATACCCATGGTGCATTGCTCAACCTGTTGACGATGGTGTCCCCAATATGGACATGATCTGTCGACAGAGGGAGCAAGTGTGAACACCCTTTGGTGATTTTTGTTTTGTCGACTTTTGGGTGTTGACATAAGTTTTGTCAACAAAACTTGGTAGTGTAGACAAGCCCACTGTCTGTCCCAGGATCCCCAGAGACGTCCTGAATCACAGAGGACAGTGGCAAATAGGCTGCACAATCCC
>NW_020694120.1:0-2854 GCF_002925995.2 Terrapene triunguis
GTCCCCGTTGCTGATTAGCTGGTGGCCAAAAAAACAGCTAAACAGCCTTGCCGCAAAGAGCTGTTTTGGCCACAGCTGATCAGCAGTTCCCGGCTCCCCCCATCCCCTGCAGCCTTACCACGCTGTCCGCCCGGAAGCTGTCTCCCCCCTCCTCCACTCCCCTGAAAGCTCCGCCCACCTGCTCCTCCCCCTCCCCTGCTTCCCTTGAATCAGATCTTCGAGGGAAGTCTGAAAAGAAGCAGGGGCAAGCGGGAGGCAGCAGCAGGTAAGCTGGGGCGGAGGGGCGCGAGGAGGAGAGCTCCGGGGAGGCGCGGCCCTGACCGAGCGGCTCCCTCCGGCCCGGGCCAAGCGGCGGCCCCAGCGGCTCCGGCCCCAGGGCGGCGACCCCGGTTCCAGCCGAGCACCCCCGGCCCGGCTCGGCTCGGGCCCCAGCAGCGCCGGCCCTGGTTCTGGCTGAGCGCGCCGGACCAGCCCCGGCTGAGCACCCCCGGCCCGGCCCCAGCAGCGCCAGCCCTGGTTCCGGCCGAGCGCGCCGGCCGAACACCCCTGGCCTGGCCCGGCTCGGGCCTCAGCAGCTCCGGCCGGGCCCCAGCAGCTCCGGCCCAGCCCCGGCCGAGCACCTCCGGCCTGGCCCCAAGCCCCGCAACCCAGGCCGGAGTGCAGCCCAATTCCTGGGCTCTTTAAAGCCGGCCCTGGTCAGGGGACAGGGAGGGGGGGTTGGATGGGTCGGGAGTTTGGGGGGGGGCTGTGAGGGGGGCAGGGGTGTGGAGAGGGGTTGGGACAGTCAGGGACAGGGAGCAGGGTGGGTTAGATGGGTATGGGGTTCTGGGGGGGCTGGATGGGTCGGGAGTTTGTGGGGGGGCTGTCAGGGGGGATGTCAGGGGGGCAGGGGTGTGGAGAGGGGTTGGGACAGTCAGGGACAGGGAGCAGAGGGGGTTGGATGGGTCAGGAGTTCTGAGGGTCCTGGCAGGGGGTGGCGAGCAGTTGGATAGGGCATGGGAGTCCCAGGGGGTCTGTCTGGGGGTTGGGGTGTGAATATGGGGTGGGGGTGTGGATAAGGGTCGGGGCAGTCAGGGGACAGGTAGGGTCGTAGGGGGTTCTCAGGAGGGGGCAGTCAGGGGACAAGAAGCAGGGCGGCTTAGATAGGGGGTGGGGTCCTAGGGGGCAGTTAGTGGCAGGGGTCCCAGGAGGGGGGGGTGGGGGTTCTGAGGGGGGCAATCAGGGGGTGGGAAGTGGGAAGGAGTGGATGGGGGCGGGGCAGGGGCGGGGCTAGAGCGGGGCTCCTCCCCCCCCCGTGTCCTCTTTTTTGCTTGTGGAAATATGGTAACCCTAGAGAAAGGCCTGGTGAATCCAGGCAGGGTGAGTGTGGAGAAGACAGGCTGTTGTGGGGACACCCCCCCCTTTCACCCTGCCTGGGACACCCAGCAGCTCTGTGCTCGCCTGGCTGCATTCCCTCCCCGCCCAGTGAGCCCATAGCCCTAGAGCCTCTTTCCCACCTGTGTACCCCTGCCCTATTCCTCCATGCCCCACACTGCTGCACTTTGCTGTTGCCTGCTCCCCCACCCACCGCACTTCATTGTGTCTGGAGGGGTCTGTCTAGACCAGTGATTCTCAAACTCCAGCTGTTCAGGGAAAGCCCCTGGCAGGCGGGGCTAGTTTGTTTACCTGCCGCGTCCGCAGGTTCGGCTGATTGCAGCTCCCAGTGGCCGCGGTTCGCCGCTCCAGGCCAATGGGGGCTGCGGGAAGCGGCGGCCAGTAAGTCCCTCGGCCCGCACCGCTTCCAGCAGCTCCCATTGGCCTGGAGCAGCGAACCGCAGCCGCTGGGAGCTGCGATCTGCCAAACCTGCAGACGCAGCAGGTAAACCGGTCCGCCAGGGGCTTTCCCTTAGCAAGCAGTGACCCGAGTTTGAGAACCACTGATCTAGGATACCCTTCTCCATTCACATTTGAGGTGTCTCTTTCTGGCCCTATGCCCCAGGGGGAGGGGGCAGGTTGGGACTGTGGGGACCCTAGGGCAGTGGTTTTCAACCTGTGGTCTGCGGAGCCCCATGGGCTAAAATTTCCAAAGGGGCCTGCACCGCCATTCAAAAATGTTTAGGGGTCTGTAAATGAAAAAAGGTTGAGGCCCACTGCCCTGGGGTATTGCAGCCTGATCTCTCCAACCAGGTGTTGGACGCATTTGCAGGGGTGGTTTTGTTGGGGTCCCCCATCTTCCTTCATCTTCCCACACCTACACATCCCCTCTTAATTGCTGTTTCCCCTCACCCCTCTCTAGCCATAAGCTGAGAACAGTTAGCTGATCCCGTCTCCCTTTGCATTGCCTGGATGCAAGTCCCACTGGTAGCGCTGCCTGCAACTTGTCCGGCTGGTTCAGGGAGCACCAGCCCTAGGGGTCGTGGTCTCGGCTCCCCAAAATTTGCTAGTAAATGAATGTTTGCTGATCGGGGGCTGGTGCTGTAAAGGGAGAGGAGCAGGCTGGCAGTATAAAATGGGACCATCCAGTGGTGTCTGTGAGGGGAAGAGGGCATCTGTTGCGATCAGACCTGGAGCTGTTCCCGCACCCGGCAGCGTCTGTCAGTGTTAGGCCCCAGTGTGCATAGGCGGGGGGGGAGGGAGGGGGTGTCAGTGGCTGTTCACAAACGGGGGAGGGGGGTGGGGAAGACTGAGGCTCCCAGATGCAGTGATTTGTCTGAGGTCAAAGAGCAAGTTGGTGGCAGAGGCCAGTCCCAGTTGGCTCCTAGTTCTGTGCTTCTCTAACCCTTGGACCCCACTGCCCTCCTGTGGTTGGGAACAGAACCCAGGAGTTCTGACCCTCTGCCTCACCCCCTGTTCTAACCCACTAGACCCACTCTGT
>NW_020694120.1:2864-5387 GCF_002925995.2 Terrapene triunguis
GGCAGTGCCACGCTGGATTGCCCAGTATACCACTGTGCATGTGCCAGTCGCCTATCTCCCAGCTGGCTCAGAGGCAGGTGCAGTAACCCCTTAGTGACGTTCTCTGAGTCTAGCCTCTGCCAGTCTGGGATTAGGGGGTTCCTGTGTCCATTGAGATGTCACTGTTGGTGGACGGGGGTGACTTGTCTGTCTCCCCGACCACGGGCAGCCACCGTCCCAAGAGAACTGAGCAGCATCTGCTGAAAATGTCTGTTTCCTGCCACCGCTGCTCAGTTTCGCCTGGCAGCCAGGTCTGCAGCAGAAGCCTGGTTCTAACCAGCTCCCAGTGGAGGGGGCGGGCAGTGGTAAGGAGGTGATTGTGGGGTTCCCTGTGCTGTGGCAGACGGGCTGTGGCACTGCCACCTGTGGGCCTCTTTGCACTGGGCTTGGAGGTCAATTCCCAGGCTGGTTTCTGACCGGTGAGCCTTGTTTTGTTGGGTGTGCGGGGTCAGGCTGCCCCACTAGATCCAGAGCTGGGGCTAGAACCCAGGAGTCCTGAATTTCCCCCCTGGTGTTCAGCACTGCTCACCACAGCTGAGAAATGGCTACTGCCTTCCCTGACGCTGCTGTGCTCCTCGTGGAGCCCCCTGCATCACGCCAGGCTCTTCTCCTTGGCGTCTGCACAGGGCTGGCAGGGTCCTTCCCGTGGCAAACAAGCTCTCGGCAGCCGCATCATAGTGTGAACCCGGGAGGCATCTACCATGTGGCCATGTCTTTCTGCCCAGAGCAGCTTACCCCGCTGAGTGCCTTCCTATGCTAGTTGCAGGCCTTAGCCTGTAGGGGGCGCTTTGGGATCAGAAACTCCCAAATTTGGAAATCTGCTGGAGCCTCAGCATTGGGCTCGCCTGAGGCAGCCGCCTCTGGGGTTCACACAGTGGAATTTTCACCCCCTGATCACCCATAGAGCGATGCCCACGGAGCTGATCTCCCAGCCTGCGTGTGCTCCTGCCATTGGCTGGCTCTCACCGAGCGATTCCCCGGGGAGACGGGCATTTCCTCTCACAAGGTAATTATTAAGTGTGCCTGGGACAGGGCCGGCGCCGCCCTTACATATTTTGATTTTAAAAAGACACCTGTCCAAGGTTCTAGGCCGTACTACACCATCAACACTACAGCTTCAAACCTGGCAGCGTTACATGATCGGTCCAGCCACAACTGAGCCCGGCAGCTGCCGCCCAGGGCTCCCTTCTGCCCTTTCATCTAGGAAGCAAACCCTCAGCCCTCTCCCTGCTGGGGTTGCCACTGGTCCAGGTTTCCCCATTTTTTGAAGTAGCTGTCCTGGGAAATCGGTCCAGTATGCAGGGCCAGCTGGCCAATTTTATGTGCTCAGGGTCATACTGGGTGTCCCATTTCTTGTACCTCAGAGGTGGCCACCCCACTCCCCAGACCCTCTCATCTTGGCCGGGGGAGGCTCTCAGTTTTCCAGACGGTCATTGGGGTGGGGAGCACGTTCCACAGTCTTGGTGACGTAGAAGAGAACTCCCTGCCAGCCACCCCCTTCCTGATAGCTTGGGTACACTACTGCCAGCAGCTGGAGCAGTATGGAGTGGGGGAGGCCCGCACAGGAAGGCTGGTTCCAGGCCATGGAGGGCTTTTTAGGCCATAAGCAACACTGTGAACATCAGCTGGAGATCTTAGGAGCTGAGATGCAGGGGCAGATCTGGCACGACGTGACTCTAATTTCTAGGATCATCCGAGCCTTTCATTAGGGATTGAGCAGGGTGTGTGGGGGAAGCTTCTTTCCTAGTGAAGTGTGTTCTGGGCACACGTGGGGGACATGTGGGGAGGCCTTGGGGCCCTCGAGGGGAGCTGGCCTGCAATCCTTGCAGGGTTTGATGCATGCTGGAGGAGGCTGGGGTGTGGGGAGGTCTGCGCTGCCTGCAATGTCCCTGTTCTGGGGTTAAATGGGGACCTTCCGCAGCTCTCGATGGGGCGCCTGTATGTAATGGAAAACCCGCCGGGCTCACTGCTCGGCTGTGTGCTGGTGGGATGGGGAGGGTGCTCTGGCTCAGACCCGTCGAGGGGCTGTCTCAGCGACAGCGTTCATTTGTCCGAGCTCGAGTGCGAGCGGCCCTGCTGCAGTCGAACACGCGAGCTTCTGCATCCTCGCTCGTGTGCGTCTCTAGGACTCCTGTGAGCACCTCCCGTGGCTCTTAGAACTGCAGTAAACTGAGCCGCTGGATGGATTTTCCCAGTGACTTCTTGGAGGTCTCATCTGTCCTCTCTGGCCACCTCTGTCCCTCTGGCAGGAGGGAATCGTGGGACGCCATTGGAGGACTAGTGGCACTCGAGGGAGGTTGGCCTGTGTCTACCCTACAGAGCAGTTGTCTTAGCAGCTGATGAGTTGGGCTAACTCGCGCTGTAGCCCATAGCCTCTCTCGGGCCAGACGACTTGTGGGTGGACTGGAGGCGACTCAAGTTAAGGGCTGCACCTGAGTTAACCGTGCAGTGAAGACCAGCCCTGAGCATGTATCTAAGCTCTCC
>NW_020694121.1:0-1853 GCF_002925995.2 Terrapene triunguis
CAATTTGCAAACTGAAACACCTCCTATAAATTATTTGTTGCAAATAGATTCATAGATTCATAGATTCTAGGACTGGAAGGGACCTCGAGAGGTCATCGAGTCCAGTCCCCTGCCCGCATGGCAGGACCAAATACTGTCTAGACCATCCCTGATAGACATTTATCTAACCTACTCTTAAATATCTCCAGAGATGGAGATTCCACAACCTCCCTAGGCAATTTATTCCAGTGTTTAACCACCCTGACAGTTAGGAACTTTTTCCTAATGTCCAACCTAGACCTCCCTTGCTGCAGTTTAAGCCCATTGCTTCTTGTTCTATCCTCAGAGGCTAAGGTGAACAAGTTTTCTCCCTCCTCCTTATGACACCCTTTTAGATACCTGAAAACTGCTATCATGTCCCCTCTCAGTCTTCTCTTTTCC
This sequence comes from Terrapene triunguis, assembly GCF_002925995.2. Classification (NCBI taxonomy): domain Eukaryota; kingdom Metazoa; phylum Chordata; order Testudines; family Emydidae; genus Terrapene; species Terrapene triunguis. The sequence continues at coordinate 421 of NW_020694121.1, forward strand.
AAACTAAACAAACCCAATTCTTTCAGCCTTGCTTCATAGGTCATGTTCTCAAGACCTTTAATCATTCTTGTTGCTCTTCTCTGGACCCTTTCCAATTTCTCCACATCTTTCTTGAAATGCGGTGCCCAGAACTGGACACAATACTCCAGCTGAGGCCTAACCAGAGCAGAGTAGAGCGGAAGAATGACTTCTCGTGTCTTGCTCACAACACACCTGTTAATACATCCCAGAATCACGTTTGCTTTTTTTGCAACAGCATCACACTGTTGACTCATATTTAGCTTGTGGTCCACTATAACCCCTAGATCCCTTTCTGCCGTACTCCTTCCTAGACAGTCTCTTCCCATTCTGTATGTGTGAAACTGATTTTTTCTTCCTAAGTGGAGCACTTTGCATTTGTCTTTGTTAAACTTCATCCTGTTTAACTCAGACCATTTCTCCAATTTGTCCAGATCATTTTGAATTATGACCCTGTCCTCCAAAGCAGTTGCAATCCCTCCCAGTTTGGTATCATCCGCAAACTTAATAATCGTACTTTCTATACCAATATCTAAGTCGTTAATGAAGATATTGAACAGAGCCGGTCCCAAAACAGACCCCTGCGGAACCCCACTCGTTATGCCTTTCCAGCAGGATTGGGAACCATTAATAACAACTCTCTGAGTACGGTTATCCAGCCAGTTATGCACCCACCTTATAGTAGCCCCATCTAAATTGTATTTGCCTAGTTTGTCGATAAGAATATCATGCGAGACCGTATCAAATGCCTTACTAAAGTCTAGGTATACCACATCCACAGCTTCTCCCTTATCCACAAGACTCGTTATCCTATCGAAGAAAGCTATCAGATTGGTTTGACATGATTTGTTCTTTACAAATCCATGCTGGCTGTTCCCTATCACCTTACCACCTTCCAAGTGTTTGCAGATGATTTCCTTAATTACTTGCTCCATTATTTTCCCTGGCACAGAAGTTAAACTAACTGGTCTGTAGTTTCCTGGGTTGTTTTTATTTCCCTTTTTATAGATGGGCACTATATTTGCCCTTTTCCAGTCTTCTGGAATCTCTCCCGTCTCCCATGATTTTCCAAAGATAATAGCTAGAGGCTCAGATACCTCCTCTATTAGCTCCTTGAGTATTCTAGGATGCATTTCATCAGGCCCTGGTGACTTGCAGGCATCTAACTTTTCTAAGTGATTTTTAACTTGTTCTTCTTTTATTTTATCTGCTAAACCTACCCCCTTCCCATTAGCATTCACTAGGTTAGGCATTCCTTCAGACTTCTCGGTGAAGACCGAAACAAAGAAGTCATTAAGCATCTCTGCCATTTCCAAGTTTCCTGTTACTGTTTCTCCCTCTTCACTAAGCAGTGGGCCTACCCTGTCTTTGGTCTTCCTCTTGCTTCTAATGTATTGATAAAAAGTCTTCTTGTT
>NW_020694122.1:0-4313 GCF_002925995.2 Terrapene triunguis
ACTGAAGAGGGTGACTCTGACTGACTGATCAGGGAGGAGTCGGTGCTAAGTACCTCTGGAACCAATTTGCTGTAGTTTGGTGCCTACAGATTCTGGTACTTACATTTAAGCACCAGCACTGGAAAACTGACCACATAAAGATTTCCATCCATGCACTCAAGCTGAGATGTTCACTGCCACTGAGTGATTATCAGTGGTTCACAGTCATGCTGGAAGGGCATAACGAGTGGGGTCCCACAGGGATCATTTCTGTGACCGGTTCTGTTCAATATCTTCATCAATAATTTAGATAATGGCATAGAGAGTACATTTAAAAACTTTGCAGACGATACCAAACTGGGAGGGGTTGCAAGTGCTTTGGAGAATAGGATTATAATTCAAAATGATCTGGACAAACTGGAGAAATGGTCTGAAGTAAATAGTATAAAATTCAATAAGGACAAATGCAAAGTACTCCATGTAGGAAGGAACAATCAGCTGCACACATAGAAAATGGGAAAGGACTGCCTAGGAAGGAGTACTGCGGAAAGGGATCTGGAGGTCATAGTGGATCACAAGCTAAATATGAGTCAACAGTGTAACGCTGTTTCAAAAGAAGCAAACATAAATCTGGGATGTATTAGCAGGAGTGTAATAAGCAAGACACGAGAATTAATTCTTCCACTCTACTCCACATTGATTAGGCCTCAAGTGGAGTACCGTGTCCAATTCTGGGTGCCACATTTCAGGAAAGATGTGGACAAATTGGAGAAAGTCCAGAGAAGAGCAACAAAAATGATGAAAGGTCTGGAAAACATGACCTATGAGGGAAGATTGAAAAAAAATTGGATTTGTTTAGTCTGGAGAAGAGAAGATTGAGAGGGGACATGACAACAGTGTTCAAGTACATAAAAAGTTGTTACAAGGAGGAAGGAGAAGAATTGTTCTTCTTAACCTATGATGATAGGAAAAGAAGCAATGGGCTTAAACTGCAGCAAGGGCACTTTTCCTTGGACATTATGAAAAACTTCTTGTCAGCATGGTTAAGCACTGGAATAAATTACCTAGGGAGGTTGTGGAATCTTCATCATTGGAGACTTTTAAGAGCAGGTTAGACAAACACCTGTCAGGGATATTCTAGATAATACTTAGTCCTGCCATGAGTGCAGGGGACTGAACTAAATGACCTCTCAAGGTCCCTTCCAGTTCTACGATTCTATGATTAGAGTTTTGACAGTTGTTGTCGTAGAAGCTGCTGTTGAAGTTCGATCCCATTTCATCTCGGGTGGTTTTTGGGATTCAGTTGGAGTAGGTGTTATTGTTATTGTAGGTCGTTGTGACAGCTTAAAAACTTTCATATGCTTTTTACAGTTGAGCTCACAAAGAGGGTTAATTTGTTGACCCACTTATCACACCTCTGCCCTTCCTCTGATTGTAGGAGATGGACCTCCTGGAGCCGATGAAGGGGGAGAACAGCACCTCGGAGACCAAATTCATCCTCCTAGGTCTCTCCAGCAACCTGCAGGAGCAGCTCACCCTCTTTGGGGTCTTCACAGCCATCTACCTGGTGGCCCTGATGGGCAACATGCTCATCTTACCGCTGATCAGCTTGGACTCCAGGCTCCACACACTCATGTACTTCCTCCTGGGCAACTTCTCAGTGGTGGACATTGGCTCTACCAGTTCCACCATGCCCAAGATGTTGGCCAATTACCTGTCACAGGACAAGTCCATCTCATGGGCTTTCTGCCTCTTTCAGATGTTCTTCTTCATCTCCTTCAGGGGGATCGAGTGCCTGCTGCTGGGGGTCATGGCCTATGACCGCTATGTTGCCATCTGTCACCATCTGCACTACGGCACGTTCATGAGCCGGCAGGCATGCACCCTGCTGGCTGCAGCAGCCTGGGTCATGGGCTTGACCAACTCGACTGTGCACTCATCCCTGATATCCATCCTGTCCTTCTGCTGGGGCAACGTCCTCTGCCACTTCTTCTGTGACATCCTCCCACTCTTTCAGCTCTCCTGCTCCAATACCTGGGCCAACCAGGCTATCACCTTCGCCTTGAGTGGTGCCGTGATCCTGGACTCCTTGCTGGGGACCCTGGTGTCCTACGTGTACATTGTGCTGGCCGTCCTCAGGATCCGCACAAGGGAAGGGCACCTCAAGGCCTTCTCCACCTGCACCTCCCACCTGGTCATGGTCAGCCTCTACTTTGGCATCGTTATCTTCACCTACATTCACCTCAACTCCACCTACCCACAGCATCAGGACCGGGCACAGCCCATGCTCTATGGCATCGTCACCCCCATGCTCAACCCCATTATCTACACTGAGGAAGAAGGAGGTGAAAGGGGCACTCCGAAAAGCCCTGGCTAGGAGCTAGGCAGGTGAAGGGAAGTTGCAGTTGCTTGGGAGCCAGGACTCCTGGGTTCTATGTCTGGCTCTGGGAGTGGAGCGGGGCCTAGTAGGTTAGATTGGGGGGGCCTGGAAGTCAGGACTCCTGGGTACTATTCCAGCTCTGGGAGGGGTGTGGAATCTAATGGGTAAAGCATGGAGATGTGAGAGTCAGGATTCCTTAGTTCCACACCCAGTTGAGGGAAAAACTCTGTGTGTGTGTTTATATACAAGGGATTGTTATTCTAGTTGCCAAAGCTGAAAGGTTTTTTTCTGTTTTTGTCTGACTATTTTCCAGTTTTCAGTTGTTGAAATTTGTAGCTGGAAAACCTCAGTCCAAGATGCTTGCCAAGGATCCCAGAGTGGTATATCCATAGTTTATGTGTATCATCTCCTGTTATGAAGCTGTTTTGCTAACTGCAGAAATCTCAGAACTGGTTGAAAAATACCAATTATTTTCACGGGAAATAAATAAATAAACAAATAAATAAAAACTTTGTTTTGTAAAAAAAAAAAAAATTCCACAAGAATTGTTTGGGGTTTTTTGTTTGGTTTGGTTTTTGCAACAAAAACCAAACCCTCCAAAATCATTTTTTTCAAAAACAGTTCTTTGTAACAATATTATGTTATAATAAAAATATCCAATGGTTCATAAAAAACTTCAGTTTCAAAAAGCATTTTGGGACAAATGTTTCAGTTTTTGGTAAAAGCATTTGCTGTTGGGTAAAAATTTTGGTTAAAAACCTTTTACAATAAAAAAAATGTTGTTTTTGAAAACAGAATTGTTTAAACAGACATTTTTTCCAAAAATTGAAAAATGTTAAGTTTCTGCGGTTTCGATTGAAAACTGGAAATTGTCAACAAAAATGTCATTTTCCTGGAAACATTTCTGATTTGGTGAAAAAAACCCTTGTTCCTTGGAAAAATGGTTGGGTGAAATAATTTTTACCCTCAGCATGGATAGCACATCCAGAGAGGACTTAATGACTAATAACTATGGGTAGCTGATAATTGAGAATCAATTATTTAATCATTTATTATTTATTATTGGTATTGCTGGAGCCCTGTGAACCAGAGTCATGGACCAGAGCCCTATTGTGCTAGGTGCTGTACAGACAGAATGAAAAGGAGTTTCCTGCCCCAAACAGCTGATTGTCTGTCCCATCCAATGCCCATAATGACTCTCTGGGTGGACGTATTGCAAGGTTACTGTGACTGTAACTCTGGGGAGTGTTTGCCAATGGGCACTTGTACATCAGTGACCGGTTAGGTGTGTGACGTGGTCCCTGTGGCTATAGCAATATTCCCGGGGGAGAATCCTGGATGTGACTGCATTGGTTCATTTAGTGGGGGTGTTTTAGACCTGATGGTTGTATCCAATACTTCTAGTTTTGTCTCTTTGTCTCTGGTCCTTTCTTAATGTCAACCTCCAGAACCGAATGTTATCATTTTAACACGCGGAGTTGGGCACAATGCAGGAACCATGGGAAAGGTTCCCTGGCCGACAATATGTCAGACTAAATGTGCTGAATACTCCTTTCTGGCCTTATAGTTTATGGGCCAGACCAACAGCTGGGGTGAATTGTCTGTAGCTCCATTGGAGTCAATGGCCCCAATCAGTAGCTAATGTGAATCACCTGTAGCTCCACTGGACTCAATTGGCCAGATCCCCAGCTGCTGTAAATCGGTATCACTCATTGGAGTCAGTGGGTCAGAATTAGGTCCCCCAGGATAATGGTGTTCCTAACTCCCTCATGCTCTTTTGACATGCCAAGTCATAATGAACCACAATCATTCTCCTTTTTATTCCAGCTTTGTGTCACCAGTTGCACCTGTCCAAATGGGTGTGTCCTGGTCCCACATTACAATTGTCCTCTTGAAGGTAAATCCGCTTGTAAGAGATGACACTTGTCTTGTCTCACAGAAACCAGATTTGTTT
>NW_020694123.1:0-269 GCF_002925995.2 Terrapene triunguis
GGCAGCTAAATCCGAATTAAAGTCCTAGTGTAGACCAGGCCTAAGCAATTGCTTAGGGCCCCGAGCAGCTCGAAGGCTAGCGCACAGGAGCAGCTAACAGGGGAGTTTTGCAAAGGAGTTAAGAGGAGCAGCGTGGCGGGGGTGGGGGATAGGTACAACTTACCATTCTTTAAACGTAAAGCCAAACCCACCCCGATACAAACAAAACAAAGCAAAGAGCTGCCGGAGTACAAAGAGAATGCAGGCAGAAGTCCAGCAACAGAGTGGGG
>NW_020694123.1:279-3694 GCF_002925995.2 Terrapene triunguis
ATACTGCGGCTCTGGAATCGTAATTGAAAAATTAATTCCAAGGGCTTGGTCGTGCCCTTGTCGTGTGGGCTGAAAGCAGGCTGATGGGGTGTGAACAAAGGGGGGGGGGGGACTGGACTATGTCTCCACTTCAACCACGGCAGAGCTGCAGCCACGGGAGGGGTTCTCCCAGCGCTGGGGTTCAGCCTTCCCGAGTGGCGGTCGCGAGGGCACCAGAAGAATTCTGCCATCGGCCCAGCGCTGGGTGCGCCGGGGGGAGCTCAGCCGAGCGCCCTCGCTCAGGGGAGGGTTTTTCACACTCCTGAGCAACGTCGCTGCGTCAGCCTCACTTTGTAGTGTAGCGCTGGCCTTAGCGTGAGCGGGGCACTGAGAGCCCCTGTTGGGTTTAATGTCGTCATTGAGGAAGTCAAAGAGGCGAGCAGGGCACATGAATGAACTTCTCAATGAAGTCCGCGTGGGAGGAGGCCCCAGGCTCCGTGAGGACAGAGAAATACCCAGGGGCAGGGCAGAACCCAGCAAGAAAAATGCAGCTAATCCAGACACCCCGCATGAGGGAACAGGGATGGCCAAGGGAGGGTGGAAGGCACAGCAGTGGGACCCACCTATGTACTAGGAGAGGGTGGGGAACAGGCCAGTCGGTGGCAGCTCGGGGGAAGAGGAAGTTCCTCAACTCTGAGCTCCTCGATCCCTGAGGTTCCCGTCCTGGAGCAGCGACGAGGGGAGACCCCCCTCTGCTCTGCTCTGGCATGAGTGCAGCTGGGTGGAGCATTTGGTCCTGGGCCCCTCCTTGCTGGGACAGTGTGGACAAGGTGGAGGAGGGTCAGAGCAGCCCCAGAGATGCTCTGGGGGCCTGCGGGGCTGTAACGATGCTGGTTCTGACGAGACCCAACTGAGAGGGTCAATTCAGGACCAATCGCTTAAAACGGCAGTTACAGCGCTAGGCTGGGGATTTTCCACCTCTAAGGCAAACCAAACCAGCCAGACTAAGAGGACTTCGGTCTCACCCCACTGGCTAACCACAAGTCACACAAGCAATTTCCGTAGACACTCCAGTTTCCCAGTATCACCACCAGTGCCACTCGTTATGGGGACAAATGGTTATGAAAACCAAGACCCCAGTAAAAGAAAAAGGTTCTCCTGATCCCAAAGGACCAAGCCCCAGACCCAGGTCAATATACAAATCCGATCTTACCCACAAATCACGCTGTTGCCAATCCTTTAGAACCTAAAATCTAAAGGTTTATTTATAAAAGGAAAAAGATAGAGATGAGAGCTAGAATTGGTTAAATGGAATCAATGACATACAGTAATGGCAAAGTTCTTGGTTCAGGCTTGTAGCAGCGATAGAATAAACTGCAGGTTCACATCAAGTCTCTGGAACATCCCCCGCTGGGATGGGTCCTCAGTCCTTTGTTCAGAGCTTCAATTTGTAGCAAAGTCCCTCCAGAGGTAAGAAGCAGGATTGAAGACCAGATGGAGATGAGGCATTAGCCTTTTATAGTTTTTTTCCAGGTGTAAGAACATCTCTTTGTTCTTACTGTGGAAAATTACAGCAAAATGGAGTCTGGAGTCACATGGGCCAGTTCCTGCATACTTTGCTGAGTTACAAGGCGTATTTGCCTTCTCTCAATGGGTCAGTTGTGTAGCTGATGGTCCTTAATGGGCCATCAAGCAGGCTAGGCAGAGCTAACACCAACTTGTCTGGGATGTCTCCCAGAAGCATAGCATAGGTTTGAAATACAGACAGTCTATAGCCAATATTCACAACTTCAACTACAAAACTGATACACACATATAGACAGCATAATCATAACCAGCCAACCATAACCTTGTCTTAGACACCTCATTTGACCCCCTTTATACAAGATTTGGTGCCACTACAGGACTTTGGTTGCAACCATGTTCTATATGGTCCCAGATTATGTCAATAACATGACAGGGGCTCAGCTCTGGGGAGAGCTTTAAAGGAACCAAATGTGACTGGCTTGGCTGAGTGATGTCTGAGGAGGGGGTGGGCTCAGGGTGGATCTGAGCAGTTTGGCCGGTGAAGCATTGCATGCTGGGGTCTCCTGCCTGGCGCTTGGGGTGTCCAAGGGCTGCACCTCCATAAGATGGCTGTAATTTGCTCCATTAGAAACACATTAAGTGTAGCCCTTGGTTGGGCGGCCCTGGTTTGCCGTTAGCTGGAGAGGGAAAGGGTAGCTGGGGACAGCAGCCCAGACTGATCTCAGGGGCCAGGCCCAGGCCCCAGCCAGGCCAGCAGACCTTGGGGAGAAGAAGCCAAGCAACCAGGTCTCCATCAGGTTTGCTGTTGCTCTGCCTCAGTGGCTCTGTGGAGCATGGGGGGGGGGGGCTGCTGCTCCCCTTCACCTCAGGCAAGTTGGGGGGGTGTGATGGTGCTGCCCGTGGGAGCCAGCTGAGGTCACTCAATCAGGGTGAACTGCAAACCAAACGGGGCAAACAAACCCCAAAAGCTGGTGGATATTCCAATACTTAGATTTACCAACCAGCACAAAACAGCTTCTGTATTACCTCACTGGTTACTCAGAAGTCCAAACAACGCAGTTCCCTTAAAGTGCCCAGCCTCAGGCCTCCGTCCAGACACAATTGTCAGATATGATGATGATGATTACTGAAAATCTTATCTCATCATATAAAAGAAAAGATTCTTCCAATCCCAAAGGATCAGCCACATACCCAGGTCCAATTATAACTTAGATCTTACCCAAAATACACGCTTATAGCCAATTCTTATTAACTAAACTAAAATTTATTAAAAAAGAAAAGAGAGAGTGTTGGTTAAAAGATCAATATACACACAGACTTGAATTCAATTCTTGAGGTTCAGATGCATAGCAGAGATGAGCTTGTAGTTGCCAAAAGTCCTTTTAGATCTAGTCCATAGGTTATAGTCCAATGTCCATATTCGGGGTGGCTCCAGTCAGTGACTGGGGATCTCAACCCTTATGGCTTAAGGTTTCCCCCTCTTGAAACCCAAAGCAGATCTGAGATGAAGCAGGATCATGTCCCAGGGTTCTTATACATTTCCAGCAGCCTTTCTGCCTGAGAAAACAATAGGCTTAACTCTCCTTCTTCCAAACATCCTGGCAATTAGCACAGGGTCATTTATCCATTAAACAGTTCAGATACAGGTTACTACAACTTTCAAAGAGACAGAGAGACAATAATACTATTTCCCTCAAGTATCATCATAAATGTTAATATTCATTTTTGCTCTTTGAATTAAAGCTATAGCAATAGACAAGACTTGTTTGCTGACATCACAAGCCCTGAGCAAACCTCTCCCCTTCTACCTCTAACAATGCCGGCTGCATTTCAAAGCTCTGTTCATTTACAGATCTTCCTAACCAGTCCTTAAGGCTCACCCATGGGTCAGGTCAGTCTGTGAGGTAAT
>NW_020694124.1:0-2919 GCF_002925995.2 Terrapene triunguis
GATGCTAACAGTCTCACCAGTTATTCCCTGTTTGGGGGGGAAGATTACACTGCTCTACAGCCAAAATGCTTCTGAAATAAATGTAGTCAAACTTTACTAATTCTGGGTCACTGAGAACAAAAATGATGCTTAAAATTGTTGATTGGCTCTAGTTTTCAAGATATGCTATTGGGTCAGTATATACGACCCTTGACTTGGGAATGGCGGAGGATAAGTGAGTTATAAAGGGAAGGGATCTCAATTTAAACCAGAAATGACTAAAATACATCTTTGACTGGATCTATGAATAGATCTATGACTGGGTTTGGACTGTACTTGCTTTTTAGGCAAAACAATGAATGATGCAATCTGAAGCTGGTATTGCGTCATACATGATATGAATTGCATCATGTTATTCCTAGAAGTCATGGATGATGCAATCATAACGAAGCTTACATCACTTTGCTGAACAAATTGCCCTATATCAGCTCTAGAAATCATACAGTGTCATGCTCTCTTATTTGTCAGTGTTTGATTTTGCAAAGGGACACATTTCTGTTTAGCCAAAGTGAGCAGAGATGCCTCATACTTGTGTGAACAGTGCAGATAACTTCTGCTATGTTTGTGGTGAAGTGACTTTTGCATCACAAAAGCACAGTATAACCACTATGGTTAAGAAAGCCTATCACCTTTATTTTGGCTGCAAAATTGGCGATCAGGACAAGAGGTGGGCCTCACAGATATGCTGCAACACTTGTGCAACAAATCTTCGCCAGTGGTTGAACAGGAAAAGGAAATCTATGCCTTTTGCAGTGCCAATGATTTGGAGAGAGCCAACAGATCATACCAGCAATTGTTACTTCTGCATGGTGCCTCCAGTTGGGAAAGGTGTGTCAAAGAAGAAAAAGTGGACTGTGCATTATCCAAACATTCCATCAGCTATACGCCCAGTACCCCACGGAGAAGGACTGCCGGTTCCTGATGCACCAGAATCATTCTCACTTGAGTCAGACGAGGAAGAGGATGAAACTTCTGGTCCTGAACCATCAATGTCACAGGACCCACATTTTCTCCCATCCTCCTCCTCTGAACCACACCTCATAACACAAGGTGAACTGAATGACCTTGTCAGTGATTTGGAACTACCCAAGAGTAAGGCAGAGCTGTTGGGCTCCAGACTACAGCAGTGGAATCTCCTGGCAGGTGATGTTAGGGTTTCCATGTTCCGTGACCGTCAAAAGGACCTTGTCCCATTCTTCTTCATGGAAGGTGATCTTGTAGCCTGCAACAACATCGATGGTGTGATGGCAGCCCTCAACATCGTTCACGATCCAGATGATTGGCGACTGTTCATTGATTCATCGAAGACGAGTCTTAAAGCTGTTTTATTGCATAATGGCAATGTTTTGCCATCAATTCCAGTTGGTCATGCAGTCCATATGAAGGAAACCTATGACAACATGAAACAACTTTTGAGGTGCATAAACTATGACCAACATCAGTGGCAGTTTTGTGGAGATTTGAAGGTTGTTGCTCTCTTGCTTGGTCTGCAGACTGGATACACAAAGTACTGCTGTTTTCTCTGCGAATGGGATAGTCGTGCAAGAGATTCCCACTACATCAAGAAAGATTGGCCACTCCGACAGTCGTTGGAGCCCGGGAGGAAAAATGTTCAGCATCCACCACTTGTTGACTCAAGGAAGATTTTGTTACCACACTTACACATCAAGCTGGGTCTGATGAAGAACTTTGTCAAGGCCATTGACAAAACACAAGCAGCTTTCAAGTACCTCCGTGGAAAATTTCCAAGGTTAAGTGAAGCTAAGATAAAGGAAGGTGTCTTTGTTGGTCCTCAGATTTGTGAACTTCTTCGAGATGATGCATTTGACCATGCACTGCGTGGCAAGGAAAAGACAGCATGGAAAGCCTTCCAGTTAGTGGCAATAAATTTTCTCGGAAACAACAAGGCAGACAACTACAGGTTGTTGGTGGAAAACCTCCTCAAGGCATACAAAAGCCTTGGTTGTAACATGTCACTAAAGATACACTTTTTGCACTCTCATCTAGATTTTTTTCCACCAAACTGCGGAGCAGTGAGCGACGAGCACGGCGAGCGATTTCACCAGGGCATTGCAACAATGGAGAAATGCTATCAGGGCAAATGGAGCCCATCAATGCTTGCAGACTATTGTTGGACAGTGACAAGAGATGCTCCATTTAATGAATACAAGAGACAAGCCAAGAGATACCAAGTAGACACTGAATAGGAGTAAACTATGTACAGAATAGTTTTTTGCCTTTTGTTTCATAATAAATTTTATTTATATAACCCTTTTGCTGATTTTTAAAGTGTTACATAAACAGGACAGGAGAAATATTATCATGTAAAGCAACCATAAACACATGAAAAGACCTAGGTTTACAATTTATGATTAAAACTCTACTATCTACACAATATACATAGACATAAAATGTAAAACCTTAAATCTTAGAAACAGTAGCCAATCAGTTGTTTTAATTGTCATATTTGAATTCAGCACATCAAAATACATAATAAATAGCACATTTTATCTCTGAAGCAGACGACTTCTCAAAAATTGTAGACCAGTGTTATTGAGAAGGCTGTGGCGACACAGCTCTGGTCACAGTTCTGTTGGATTAATGGGGGCAGGATTGATTCCTTATAAGGAGGAAGGTTAATCATTATTATTTACTTGTATTACTGGAGTGCTGAGGAGCTCTAGTCATGGACCAGGACCCCATTATTCTTAGGGGTTGAAGCACAGGGCTGAGAGTCAGGAGATCTTGGTTCTTTCCCCAGCTATAAAAGCTTGGGCAAGTCCCTAAGGGCTTGTATACACTGGCACTTTGCAGCGCTGCAACTTTCTCTCTTGGAGTGTGAAAAAACACCCCCCTGAGTGCAGCAAATTTCAGCGCTGT
>NW_020694125.1:0-5757 GCF_002925995.2 Terrapene triunguis
TTGAGAACCACTGCCCTAAGTGCTCCAGTCACTTCAATGGCTCCCAGTTGAAAACTATTCAAGGTTTCACTAGTGCTTTTCAAAGCACTCCATGGGACTGGCTATGCGCTACCTGAGAGATCGCTTCTCTATTCATGACCATAATCTCCAATGACAATTCTACTGGAACCATAACAATGGATGATGGTCATGGGTTTGGGAGACAGAAGTTTCACAGGAGTTGGACCTCTGCTATGGGGCTCACTCCCACAGGAGATCAGAATGACCATGGACATTCAGAACTGAATGCTGAAATCATTTCTTTATTTTAGATTTCCCACAATAATCCCTTCATACAGACACAACACAGCCACACAGAAAGGGTGTGCACATGCTGGGAAGGGAGACAGCAAGTGACCAATTATTATTGTCCTTTTAAAAAATTACTTGGGAGGCAGGGTATGCTAAATCAAAACATTCACAAACCTCACCACCTTCTGCTCCAAGTGCAAGGACCTTGCTTTCTCTAACATATCAGCATGTACTTATATCAAAGAAATCCAAACAACAACAAAAACTCCTACCAAAACAAAAAACTACACTGCACACACAATTTTCCCCTGGGGAGAGGATGAAAGAAAGCACAAACCATATGGGAAAGATGTTAGTTGCCTCTCCTCATACACTACGGGAAGGTGCCTGAAATATTTCAGGGTATGTCTACACTACAAAATTAGGTCGGATTTATAGAAGCCGGTTTTATAGAAACCGGTTGTATGCAGCCGATTGTGTGTGTCCCCACATAAAATGCTCTAATTGCATGAAGTCGGCGGACCGCGTCCACAGTACCGAGGCTAGCGTCGACTTCCGGCGCATTGCACTATGGTACCTATCCCACAGTTCCCGGAGTCTCCGGCGCCCATTGGAATTATGGGTTGAGATCGCAATGCCCGAATGATGCAAAGCAGTGCCGCGGGGGTTCTGGGTACATTGCGTCAGTCCCCTCCCCCGCCGTCACAGCAACGGCAGACAATAGATTCGCGCCTTTTTACCTGGGTTACCTGTGCAGACAACATACCACGCCAAGCATTGAGCCCGCTCAGCTCAGCTCACCGTCACCATATGTCTTCCGGGTGCCGGCAAACGTGGGACTGCATTGCTAAACAGCAGCAGCAGCTTACTGCCTTTTGGCGGTAGACGGTGCAGCATGACTGGTAGCCTTCATTGGCGATCTGGGTGCTGGCAGCCGTGGGGCTGGCAGCCGTGGGGCTGCATTGCACCAGCCCCTTGCCTTTTGGTAGAAGATGGTTTATTACGACTGGTATCCGTCGTCGTCGTACTGCAGTGGCTGTCGATCATGGGCACCCGGGCAGACAATGATGGTTATCAGTCGTAGTATGCTATTTTCTGCCATGCGCCCTGTTGGATCATTGCACGTTAGCAGAGTCGTAGTATGCTATTTTCTGCCAAGTGCCCAGTATTGTCTGCTAAGCACCCAGAAGAGGCCGATGGCGATCTGGGTGCTGGCAGACATGGGGCTGGCAGACGTGGGGCTAGATTGCTACACAGCAGCAACCCCTTGCCTTTTGGGCAGTAGATAGCATATTACGATTGGTATCCATCATTGTCATATTGCAGTGGGTATCAGATCGTGCAATAGACCTGAAGGCTTACTGCCAAGCGCCCAGTATTTGCTGCCAAGCACCCAGAAAATGCCAAGGGCTAACAGTCATGCTGCACCGTCGTCTTAAGATGTAAAAAATAGATTTATTCTGTATTCATTTGCTTCCCCCCTCCCTCCTGCTAAACCCAGGCTTTTGAGTTCAATCTTTGGGGGGGGGGCATTCTGTGTGACAGTTGTTTGTGTTTCTCCCTGATGCAAAGCCACCTTTCTTGATTTTAATTCCCTGTACCTGTACGCCATGTCGTCACTCGCCCCTCCCTCCCTCCCTCTCTCCCTCCCTCCCTTCTTCCCCTGGTCCGTCAGATACTACTTTCGCGCCTTTTTTCAGACCAGACGCCATAGCCAGCACTGGGATCATGGAGCCAGCTCAGATCACCGCGGCAATTATGAGCACTATGAACACCACGCGCATTGTCCTGGAGTATATGCAGAGCCTCCTGGACATGCCAAAGCAAAACCAGGACCAGCTGAGGAGGAGGTGATTGCAGCGCGGCGACGATAGTGATGAGGAAATTGACATGGACCTCTCACAAGGCACAGGCCCCAGCAATGTGGAAATCATGGTGTTACTGGGGCAGGTTCATGCCATGGACCGCCGATTCTGGGCCCGGGAAACAAGCACAGACTGGTGGGACCGCATCGTGTTGCAGGTCTGGGACGATGCCCAGTGGCTGCGAAACTTTCGCATGCGTAAGGGCACTTTCATGGAACTTTGTGACTTGCTTTCCCCTGCCCTGAAGCGCCAGAATACCAGGATGAGAGCAGCCCTCACAGTGGAGAAGCGAGTGGCGATAGCCCTGTGGAAGCTTGCAACGCCAGACAGCTACCAGTCAGTGGGGAATCAATTTGGAGTGGGCAAATCTACTGTGGGGGCTGCTGTGATCCAAGTTGCCAGGGCAATGAGAGACCTGGTGATATCAAGGGTAGTGACTCTGGGAAACGTGCAGACCATAGTGGATGGCTTTGCTGCAATGGGATTCCCAAACTGTGGTGGGGCGATAGACGGAACCCATATCCCTATCTTGGCACCGGCGCACCAAGCCACCGACTACATAAACCGCAAGGGGTACTTTTCAATGCTGCTGCAAGCCCTGGTGGATCACAAGGGACGTTTCACCGACATCAACGTGGGCTGGCCGGGAAGGGTACATGATGCTCGCGTCTTCAGGCAGTCTCTTCTGTTTCGAAAGCTGGAGGAAGGGACTTTCTTCCCGGACCAGAAAATAACCATTGGGGATGTTGAAATGCCTATCGTTATCCTTGGGGACCCAGCCTACCCCTTAATGCCATGGCTCATGAAGCCGTACACAGGCAGCCTGGACAGTAGTCAGGACCTGTTCAACTACAGGCTGAGCAAGTGCCGAATGGTGGTGGAATGTGCATTTGGGCGTTTAAAAGCGCGCTGGCGCAGCTTACTGACTCGCTCAGACCTTAGCGAAAAGAATATCCCCATTGTTATTGCTGCTTGCTGTGCGCTCCACAATATATGTGAAAGTAAGGGGGAGACATTTATGGCGGGGTGGGAGGTTGAGGCAAATCGCCTGGCCGCTGATTACGCGCAGCCAGACACCAGGGCGGTTAGAGGAGCACAGCAGGGCGCGGTGCGCATCAGAGAAGCGTTGAAAACCAGTTTTGTGACTGGCCAGGCTACGGAGTGAAACTTCTGTTTGTTTCTCCTTGGTGAACCCTCCGCCCCTCCCCCCCACCCGGTTAACTCTACTTCCCTGAAAACCAACCATCCCACCCTCCCCTACTACCCTCCCCCCTTCGAGCACCACTTGCAGAGGCAATAAAGTCATTGTTACTTCACATTCATGCATTCTTTATTAATTCAGCACACAACTAGGGGGATAATTGCAAAGGTAGGCCTGGATGGGTGGGGGAGGAGGGAAGGAAAAAGACACAGTGCACTTTAAAACTTTAAAACTTATTGCACTGGAAATCATCTAGGCTGGAGTGATTGGGTGGCCGGAGGCCCCCCCACCGTGTTCTTGGGCGTCTGGGTGAGGAGGCAATGGGACTTGGGGAGGAGGGCTGTTGGTTACAGAGGGGCTGTAGCGGCGGTCTCTGCTCCTGCTGCCTTTCCTGCAGCTCAACCATACGCAGGAGCATATCACTTTGATGCTCCAGCAGCCGGAGCATCGACTCTTGCTTTCTGAGTACAAGTTGACGCCACCTCTCCTCTTCAGCCCGCGTTTCAGCACGCAACTTCTCCTCTTGAGCACGCAACTTCTCCTCTTCAGCCCGCGATTCAGCACGCCACCTCTCCTCTCGCTCATATTGGGCTTTTTTAAAATCAGTCATTGACTGCCTCCACGCATTCTGCTGTGCTCTGTCAGCGTGGGAGGCAGTCTGTAGTTCAGTAAACATTTCGTCACGCGTCCTTCGCTTCCTTCTTCGAATATTCACTAGCCTCTGCGAAGGAGTAAGATTTGCAGCTGGTGGAGAAGGGAGAGGTGGTTAAAAAAGATACATTTTAGAGAACAATGGGTACACTCTTTCACGTTAGATTTTGCTGTTCACAACATCACACAGCACATGTGCTTTCGTTACAAGGTCGCATTTTTCCTCTTATATTGAGAGTCTCCTGGTTTGGTGTGAGAGATCACTCACGCAGTGCCAGGACACAGATTTCAGCTTGCAGGCAGCCATGGTAAGACATACAGTCTTTGGGCTTTTTTAACCTTCTTAACATGTGGGGATGGTTTCAAACAGTACTGCCCTCATTTCCCATACCAAGCACCCGTTTGGTTGGCCATTTAAAATGGGTTTGCAATGTAAAAGGAGGGGCTGCGATTTCAGGTTTAACATGCAGCACAAACCCAAGTAACTCCCCTCCCCAACACACCCAATTCTCTGGGATGGTCACTTCACCCCTCCCCCCCACCGCGTGGTTAACAGCGGGGAATATTTCTGTTCAGCAGAGCAGGAAGGGGCACCTCTGAATGTCCCCTTAATAAAATCGCCCCATTTCAACCAGGTGACCGTGAATGATATCACTCTCCTGAGGATAACAAAGAGCGATAAGGAATGGATGTTGTCTGCATGCCAGCAAACACCGGGACCGTACGCTGCCATGCTTCGTTATGCAATGATTCCAGACTACGTGCTACTGGCCTGGCGTGGTAAAGTGTCCTACCATGGCGGACGGGATAAGGCAGCCCTCCCCAGAAACCTTTTGCAAAGGCTTTGGGAGTACATGAAGGAGAGCTTTCTGGAGATGTCCCTGGAGGATTTCCGCTCCATCCCCATACACGTTAACAGACTTTTCCAGTAGCTGTACTGGCCGCGATTGCCAGGGCAAATTAATCATTAATCATTAAACACGCTTGTTTTTAAACCATGTGTAATATTTACAAAGGTACACTCACCAGAGGTCCCCTGTGTGCCCTCAGGGTCTTGGGTGAGTTCGGGGGTTACTGGTTCCAGGTCCAGGGTGACAAACATATCCTGGCTGTTGGGGTAACTGGTTTCTCCGCTTCCTTGCTGCTGTGAGCTATCTATGTTCTCTCCATCCTCATCTTCCTCGTCCGCCGAACCCGCTTCCCTGTTTCCAGCGAGGGACTCATAGCACACGCTTGGGCTAGTGGTGGCTGCACCCCCTAGAATGGCATGCAGCTCCTCGTAGTAGCGGCATGTTTGCGGCTCAGCCCCGGACCTTCCGTTTGCGTCTCTGGCTTTGTGGTAGGCTTGCCTTAGCTCCTTAATTTTCACGCGGCACTGCTGTGTGTCCCTGTTATGGCCTCTGTCCTTCATGGCCTTGGAGATCTTTTCTAATGTTTTGCCGTTTCTTTTACTGCTTCGGAGTTCGGCGAGCACTGCTTCATCTCCCCAGATGGCGATCAGATCCCGTACCTCCCGTTCGCTCCAGGCTGGAGCTCTTCTGCGATCCTGGGACTGGGACTGGGACTCCATCATGGTTACCTGTGCTGATGAGCTCTGCATGGTCACCTGTGCTCTCCACGCTGAGCAAACAGGAAATGAAATTCAAACGTTCGCGGGGCTTTTCCTGTCTACCTGGCCAGTGCATCTGAGATGAGAGTGCTGTCCAGAGCGGTCACAATGAAGCACTGTGGGATAGCTCCCGGAGGCCA
>NW_020694126.1:0-1080 GCF_002925995.2 Terrapene triunguis
AGGAGATTGCTTGTGAGACTTGCGGTTAGCCAGTGGGGTGAGACCGAAGTCCTCTTAGTCTGGCTGGTTTGGTTTGCCTTAGAGGTGGAAAAACCCCAGCCTTGGGCTGTAACTGCCCTGTTTGAGCAATTTGTCCTGAGTTGGCTCTCTCAGTTGGGTTCCGCCAGAACCGCATTGTCACAGCCCCCCATTCTAACTCACCAGCCCCCACTCCCCTCCCAGAGCTGGGGGCAGGGGTGTCGGCTGGTCTGGATGGGGCTGTGGGTCTGATCCAGGCGGGGTGGGGCTGATGGGGAAGGGGGAGTACCGGGCCGGCTGGACCCATTGGGCTGTGTCTGCGATGGCCCCCTGGCGGAGCTGGCTGCCTCGCAGGTGCGGGGGCCCCATCCTGATCCCTCTCTTCCCGGTTATAAATTGCTCTCAGCCCTCCGGCCCAGCAGCGATCTCCACTCCCGTGGTGCCCGGTTGTGGGAGCCGGGCGGACGAGGGCGCCAGTCTGCTGGGTGTTTAACCCTGCACCTGCCATGGGCGAGTCTGGCACCGTGGGGGGGGGGTGTCTATGGCCTGGTTCCATAGGCGTGCGCAGCCCATTTCATTAGGATGTGCACCCAGGGAGCCCCGCCCTAGCCCCGTCCCTGCCCTAGTCCCGCCCCCATCCACTCCCTCCTACTTCTCGCCCCCTGACTTCCCCCCTCAGAACTGCCATCCCCCTGCTCCTTATCCCCTGACTACCCCCTCCTGGGACCCCTGCCCCTAACTGCCCCCCAGGATCCCACCCCCTACCTAAGCCTCCCTGCTCCTTGTCCCCTGACTGCCCCCCTAGGACCCTACCTGTCCCCTGACTGCCCCGACCCTTATCCACACCCCCGCCCCCAGACAGGCCCCCAGGACTCCCACGCCTATCCAACTGCTCCCCGGCCCCTGACAGAACCCCCAGAACTCCTGACCCATACAACCCCCTCTGCTCCCTGCCTCCCCAACCCCTCTCCACACCCCTGCCTCCTGACAGCCCCCTCAGAATTCCTGACTCATTCAACCCCCCCCAGCTCCTTGTCCCCTGACCACCCCCTCCAGAGGCCC
>NW_020694126.1:1180-27882 GCF_002925995.2 Terrapene triunguis
CCCCCCCTGCTCCCTGATTGCCCCCTCCAGAGACCCCCCGCCCCTAACAACGCCACCCGGGATCCCACCCCCATCCAACCCACCCTGCTCCCTGTCCCCTGACTCCCCCCACCCCTTATCCAACCCCCCTAGCCCCGTGTCACGGAGTGTGGTGGGACTCAGGGCCCTGCACCCCCGGCTTCCTGCGATTCACCATGACTCTCAGCCAGCCAGTAAAGCAGAAGGTTTATTCAGACGACAGGAATACAGTCCAAGACAGGTCGTGCAGGCGCAGACAACAGGACCCCCTTAGTTAGGTCCATCTTGGGGTCCCCGGGCACCCCAGCCCCCTTGGGAGGTCAGAGCCCCGTCTGCCTCCCAGCCATGGTCACTAGCCAGCTCTGAAACTCTGCCTTCAGCAACCCCTCCCACAGCCTTTGTTCAGTTTCCTGGGCAAAGGTGTCACCTGGCCTCTAACCCCTTCCTGGGTTCTCATGTTACATGCTCAGGTATCTTCCCTCAAGGCCAGTCTCCCATCCCCCAATGCAGACCATCCTAGCCACACTCCCCTGTCAGCACTCACAGACCACTCTAAGAACAGTCCCAGTTCGTCACATCTCTCCCCCCTCCGAGACCGAACTGAGCGGGGTCACTTCAGCCAGTGCCCCGGGGAAGTTCGAACCTACCCCCGTTCCCATGGATGCCCCCGCATCCCTCCCATTCCTTAGGTCGGGGGTGCTCGATGGCACTCGTAGTTCGCACGTGGGAAGGTTTATGCGGCCCGTGCCCTTTTCCTACCCCAATACCCCTGGGGTTCCAACTGGGCTGGGGTCTTCTCCCAGCACTCCAGTCTGGAGGTCTGTGCTTTGGGCTCTCTTGGTTCAGAGCCCCCCTTTTAACCTTGGCCACCCTCTGGAAAGGCTCCTCTATGCTGGGCAAGGGTCCTACAGCCGTTTTCCCCTTGTCCCGGGCCTTCCTCCCCCTCTGACAGGGGTCACAGGATCGGCAGTACTGCCGGACAGTAACAAAGACCCCAGGCCAGTAAAAGCTCTGTAGCAGCCTCTGCTGGGTACGCCAGGTTCCCTGGTGCCCTGAGAGGGGGGTGTCATGGGCCCGGTACAGCAGCTGGTGGCGATACTTCCGGGGTACCACCAGCTGCCTCCTGATCCCCCCCTGACTCCATTTTCCCTGGGGGAGCCCATTCTCGGTACAGGAACCCCTTCTCCCACAGGAACCTTTTCCGGCCACCTCTCCCCATGGTCTGTACCGCACCGAGGTCGGCCAGGTCCCTTATCTTCCGCAAGGAGGGATCTTTCTGCACCTCGGCCTGGAACTCAGCAGCTGGGACAGGGATGGCCACCTGCTCCCTCCCGCCGGCTGGGTCTGAGGCCGCAGCCTCCCTGAGCTGTGTCCCTGGGTGTTCCCTCCCCACCAGGTTAGGGTCCTGTGCCTCGGGCAAGGTACCTTCCCCAAGGTCAGGGTGCAGTGCTCCTTGCCGGCTCTGACTACGGGTCACAACCAGTGCATTCTGGGGGTTGCTTGGCCAGTCCTCCAGGTCCCCCCCCATCAACACCTCAGTGGGCAAATACAGGTGTACCCCCACGTCCTTGGGGCCCTCCTTGGCCCCCCACTTCAGGTGTACCCTCGCCACGGGCACTTTGACTGGTGTCCCGCCCACCCCCATCAGGGTCAGATAGGTGTTGGGCACCACCCGATCTGAGGCCACCACCTCGGGCCGGACCAGTGTCACCTCTGCGCCCGTATCCCAGTATCCATCGACCTTCCTCCCATCCACCTCCAGGGGAACAAGGTACTTTCTCCGGAGGGACCGCCCTGCGCCCACCGTATAAACCAAAAACCCTGAGTCTGGAGCATCCAGCCCCCCAGAGGAGCTGGCCTGGAGCTCTCCTCCCTCCTTAGCAGGTGGTACTCTGCCAGCCCCCCTTCCCTGGGAATGCTGCCTCTCGCCCGGCTGGGTCTCTACCCAGTCAACCCTCTGTGGGTTTGGTCTGCTCAGTCTGTCCCTGAGTCTGGGGCACTGGGCCCGTATGTGGCCTTTTTGGCCACAGTGATAGCAGCCCATGTCCCATGGATCCCCTCGAGGGGGTTGGATGGACCTGACACTGGATGTTCCCCTTTGGTGGGGGTTCTCCGTATTTCCTTGCTGGGAGGTCCCATGGTGACTCTCTCTCTGCGTTGTGGTGGGACTGTTCCTTTGGGACTCCTCCCTGTTATCCCCTGTCCGACTGTTCACAAAGTCGTCGGCCAACTGGCCTGCGTGCTGCGGGTTCTCTGGCTTTTGGTCCATCAACCATCACCTCAGGTCGGATGGGCACTGCTCATACACGTGCTCCAGTACGAATAGGTCAAGTAGGTCCTCTATAGTTTGGGCCCCCGCTGTCCACTTGCGGGCATACCCCTGCGCCTGGTTGGCTAGTTGCAGGTATGTGACCTCACGGGTTTTACGCTGACTCCGGAACCTTTTCCGGTACATCTCAGGGGTCAGCCCAAACTCGCGGAGCAGGGCCTTTTTGAACAGTTCGTAGTCCCCTGTCTCCGCCCCTTTCAGTCGGCTGTACACCTCCCTGGCTGTGGAGTCCAGTGAGGGAATGAGAAACTGGAGCCTGTCTGCAGGGTCAACCTGGAGCAGCTCGCAGGTATTCTCAAAGGCCGTCAGGAAGGTATCCATGTCCTCCCCCTCCTTACGCTGGGCCAGCAAGCACTTATCAAAGCTCTTTGCAGTCTTGGGTCCCCCCTCGCTCACCGCAGCCGGGGCCCCACTGCTCCTCAGCCTGGCCAGTTCCAGCTCATGCTGACGTTGGTTCTCCTCATGCTGACGCTGTTTTTCCCGTTCTACCCGCTCTTCCCACTCCTGCTTCAGTTCTTGCCGCCTTAACTCGAGCTCTTTCAGTCTCAGCTCCCTGTCACATTCCAGTCGCATCCGTTCCAGGGACGGGGAGCTCCGCCGGGACGATCCCCTGCTGGCTGCCGGGGTCAGGGTGCCCTCGGTATTCGCTGGGCTTCCCCCAACCCCTCCCCTAGGTATAGGTAGGCAGGGTCTCGGGATGTCCTCGGCAGCAGTCTGACCCCTCCCAGCCAGGTCAGGCCCCGGGGCCCACGCTGCATCCGCCGGGCGGCTGCCCTCAGGGACAGGGCTCCGTTCATCCAAGCGATCCCTCTCCTCCAGCCGGGCAATGAGCTGTTCTTTGGTGGACCTCCCACTGCGCAGCCCCCTCTGCCTGCACAGCTCCACCAGGTCGCTCTTAAGGCGTTTAGCATACATCCTCCTGCTGGCCACTCGCCGGCCGGTGCTCTCCGCTTTCCACCGTTCCAGGGGGACCCCTAGTGTGCCAGCCCTTCTTCAGGTCACCCCCTCTCTGCCAGGGTCGAGCTGCAGACTTCTCTGCCCCGGGACCGCTCGCTGCGATCCCCCGGGGGACCCTGTTACTGCAACAGTCCTCTCTGGTCACACACTCCCAGGGGTTAATCGCCCCCTGAATCCTCTCTCTCTGACTCTTCAGCACGCCTGGTCCCCGTCAATCCCAATCATTTTACTGCTCCCCAGTCACTTACTGCAGGAAGCGCCGTCCACGGGCTGCAGTAGATCCCACCGTTGCCACCAGTTGTCACGGAGTGTGGGGGGACTCAGGGCCCTGCACCCCCGGCGTCCTGCGATTCACCATGACTCTCAGCCACCCAGTAAAGCAGAAGGTTTATTTAGACGACAGGAACACAGTCCAAGACAGGTCTTGCAGGCACAGACAACAGGACCCCCCCCCCCAGTTAGGTCCATCTTGGGGTCCCCGGGCACCCTAGCCCCCCTGGGAGGTCAGAGCCCCGTCTGCCTCCCAGCCATGGTCACTAGCCAGCTCCTCCAACTCTGCCTTCAGCGACCCCTCCCACAGCCTTTGTTCAGTTTCCCGGGCAAAGGTGTCACCTGGCCCCAGCCCCCTCCTGGGTTCTCATGTTACATGCTCAGGTATGCTCCATGGGTCAGTCTCCCCTCCCCCAATGCAGACCATCCTAGCCACACTCCCCTGTCAGCATTCACAGACCACTCTAAGAACAGTCCCAGTTCGTCACACCCCGGACCCCTTACCATGGCATGAGATGAGGCTCCTAGCCTCCCCGCGGAGCCAAACGCTGCCCCGCGGGAGCATTCAGCCCCGGCCCCCAGAGAGCTGCGCGCGCGGCAGCAGGGCTCCAGGGGAGGGAGGGAGGGAGGAAGGCGGGAGAGGGGCCGGCAGCTTGCTGCACTCCCTGCTGGGCGCTCCGGCCGGGGAGCACAGACCCCGCGGCTTGCTGCACCTGGAGAGGGGGGCCATTTGCCCACCCCTGCATTAGGGTGTGCCCGGGCACACCCGGCACACCCCGTGCGCACGCCTATGCCTGGTTCAGAGCCCTGGGGGGTCCATGCTGGGTCCTGGTGGCCCTGGGGTGGTCGATGGGAGGGAAGGACCCTGGTCGTGGCTGGCTGGACCCCGCATGCAGTCCGTAGCCCCTTCACTGTGATGCAACCGGCCCCTGCCCTGCGTCCCCCCAGGCTAGCCGCCCCCTGTCCCCTGCTGGGGGTAATGGGGGTAGTGGGTGATGGGGGCAGCTCCTCTGCTCTGCTGGCAGCTCACGTCAGTTCCCCGCGTTCTCCGACCCCACCCCCCCAAGGCTCAGCCACAGCATGGGGGGCATGGGGTTGGTGGGGCTGCTGGGGGCAGGAGGTGCCTGGGGTGAGTGCCAGGGTGTGTGGGGGATGCAAGGGGCAGCCGGGGGCGGACCCTGAGACTGAATGATCCTCCCTCTGCCCCAGCCCCCTGTGAGCCCCCATTATTCCCTGGAATCTGAGGGACCCCCCCATGCTAAGCCAGAGCCCCGCACCCCAGGGAGACAGGGCCCGGGTCCTGTGTGCCATGGGGAGGGTGTTGGGGATCCCCTGAGCAGAGCAGTGTGGGGGTGGGGTAGTGCACTGGGGGAGTCGAGTGGGGGCACCCAGCCTTGAATTCCCCCCTCCCTGGGCCAGTCCCTTCTGCCCCCCCAGCAGGGGCTGCACCCTGACTCCAGCAGCTCGGGTTCCAGCCAGGGGCACCCGGCCTGGCCAGCAGTGGCCCTGGCTAGCAACCAGCCCAGGTGCAATCGGCCGGGGGGGACAGGGAGTGACCCCGGGGCTTGGGGGACCTCCTGTGACCTGCTGGGGTAGAGCAAGAAACTGCTCCCTGTGGGAATGTGCTGCTTAGAGTGCATTGAGCATGCTCAGTAACATCTGCTGAAGCCACTGCCCGTCGCCCTGCCCTCATTTGAGCAGTTTCTGGCACGACACCTGCCATTGATAACACCCTCATTACACCTTGTGACGAACTGGGACTGTTCTTAAAGTGGTCTGTGAATGCTGACAGGGGAGTGTGGCTAGGATAGTCTGCATTGGGGGATGGGAGACTGACCGAGGGAGAATACCTGAGCATGTAACATGAGAACCCAGGAAGGAGTGAGAGGCGAGGTGACACCTTTGCCCGGGAAACAAAGTAAGAAGAATCCACCCTAAAAAGAAAAGGTACAATAGAAGGAAGATCAAAGCCCGGTCCGAGGCTGAAAGTCATGTCTGCAATTGACGGGTGATCAATCACCGAACCCAGAGGCAGCGTGACACAGCAAGACCTATAGACTCTGGATTCAAACTAAAGCCCACAAAAAGGATGGGTGAGATGGGAGACTTTGGAGGGTAACATTCTGCTGCCAACATGGAAGGGCATCGGTGCGCCCGACAGAGACCCAGCTCGTCCTTGTGCCCGGCTTTCCTGGCCAGTTACCGCCACAAGCCACGAACCCAAGCTGCAAACTCAAGCCACAGACTCAAGCAGGACTGGTAACTATGCAGCAGCTGCAGAACATCTGATGGATGTGTGTGTGTGTGTGTGTGTGTGTGTGTGTAGGTATTAGGTATAATGTGTGTGTGTATAAGGATTAAGATATTAGTTATTGGTCATAAATCAAATTGTTATCATAATAAATGTGGCATCTTTATCTTGTCCCCTTTAATAAGATCCTGCTAGTTTTTATTGGTATAACAACATGAGCCCCAGAGCCGCTGAGCCTGGACCCACCATTCCTATCCGGCAACTAGCAGAAGTTGCTAGATCGCAGGCCCTGGTTCTCATGGGAGACTTTAATCACCCTGATATCTGCTGGGAGAGCAATACAGCGGTGCACAGACAATCCAGGAAGTTTTTGGAAAGTGTAGGGGACAATTTCCTGGTGCAAGTGCTGGAGGAACCAACTAGGGGCAGAGCTCTTCTAGACCTGCTGCTCACAAACCGTGAAGAATTAGTAGGGGAAGCAAAAGTGGATGGGAACCTGGGAGGCTGTGGTGGTTCCCATCCCTGGCCACACAATAGCAGATGTAAAAGTAGCCATTTTACAGCAAAAAAACTTCAGGACCAGACTCCAAAGAGAAACTGCTGAGCTCCAGTTCATTTGCAAATTTGACACCATCAGATCAGGATTAAACAAAGACTGTGAATGGCTATCCAACTACAGAAGCAGTTTCTCCTCCCTTGGTGTTCACACCTCAACTGCTAGCAGAGCACCTCACCCTCCCTGATTGAACTAACCTCGTTATCTCCATACTGATTTATACCTGCCTCTGGAGATTTCCATTACTTGTGTCTGATGAAGTGGGCATTCACCCACGAAAGCTTATGCTCCAATACTTCTGTTAGTCTTAAAGGTGCCACAGGACCCTCTGTTGCTTTTTAAAAATGATTAGGGGGCTGGAGCACATGACTTATGAGGAGAGGCTGAGGGAACTGGGATTGTTTAGTCTGCAGAAGAGAAGAATGAGGGGGGATTTGATAGCTGCTTTCAACTACCTGAAAGGGGGGTTCCAAAGAGGATGGAGCTCGGCTGTTCTCAGTGGTGGCAGATGACAGAACAAGGAGCAATGGTCTCAAGTTGCAGTGCGGGAGGTCTAGGTTGGATATTAGGAAACACTATTTCACTAGGAGGGTGGTGAAGCACTGGAATGCGTTACCTAGGGAGGTGGTGGAATCTCCTTCCTTGGAGGTTTTTAAGGCCCGGCTTGACAAAGCCCTGGCTGGGATGATTTAGTTGGGGATTGGTCCTGCTTTGAGCAGGGGGTTGGACTAGATACCTCCTGAGGTCCCTTCCAACCCTGAGATTCTGTGATTCTATGATCGCCCGCCAGACAGTCCCACAGTCCAGTCGCCAGCTGGCTCTGGCAATGGAGGGATGGTTTGTGCCCCCCCAGCTCCTATGGGGGCTGCTCCAGCCTCGCCCCTCGGAGGGTCCGAAACCTCCTTCTCCTCCAGCCGGGATTTGCTCCTGGCCCCTTCGCCCCCTTTGTGCCCGTGCCCCATGGTACCCGCGCCTGGTGCCCTGCCCCAGAGCGGTCCAGCCCCTCCCCGCCCAGCTCCCCGGGCTCCGCCAGGCCCTGCAGCCCCCGCCCCGCCCGCAGTGCTGCCCCGTCCCTTCGCACCCCGGGCACAGGCCAGGCTGGGGGAGCCCATGGGCCCGCAGCCATGGGATGTTTGTGTGCAGTAACCTCGCACAGCCCGGTCTGCCCGGATACCGATGACAAACCGCCTCTGCCTGCGTCCTGATTGGACGGTCACAGGCAGCTGCTACACTTTGGAAAGTGATAGTGCTAGTGCTAGTGACACAGCAGGTGTGTGCCAGGCTGCCCGGCTCTCCTGTCCCCGCTGGGCTGAGGCCCCGCGTGCGGGGTGACCCCACATCTGCATATTCGGGGCTTTGTCTTATACAGGCGCCTATTTCCCCCTTGGCCCAGGAGTCATGGCCTGGGGGCTGCTCCTGGCGCTCTGCGGGGGGCTCCTGGCTCCAGCCGCGGCGGGCGGTGAGTACGAGGGGGGCTGGGGGGGCAGGGGGGCCCCAGCGGGGGGTGTCACCGTAACGGGCCGGGCGGCTCCCTCGGACAGGGGGGGGGGGCAAACGGGGGGGTGCAACCCTCCGGGGGCACAAGAGGTTCTGGCGGGGGCTGAACAAACTGGGATCCTGCTGGTCCCGCAGGACCCACTGCCGTGATAGTGGGCACAGGATAAAAACAGAGCAGAAATTGCAGGGCAGGACTCTTGTGTATTTGCTTGTCATGGTTGTTGTTCCTATGGCAACTGAGTTAGATTATTAGGGGATAGCCCAGCCAGTTTTGGCTGGTTAGGTTAGATCAGCGTGTGTAAATAAATGGGTGCTTTTTAAGACTCACCGCTCTCTGGCCTCAAGTGATTTCTTCCTGAACCTGCTGCCCCAAGGATATGACAAAGTGGCGACGAGGATGGGATGCCGGTGCTGCCCCAGCATCAGAAGGAAGTAGAAGTCAAGGTAAAGAAAAAGAAAAAAAAAACCTGCCAAACTCTTTTAGCTGTTGCTTGTTTGCACTGACTGTGAAACTGAAACTAAAACCAAGGCTACGCTTACTGGGACACTGGAAACTTTTGATGAGAATATAGTGCAGTGGCAGGTGTATACTGAGCGTTTTGAGCTTTTTGTTATTGCAAATGACATTACAGAAGCGAAGAAGGTGCCAATATTCTTAAGTGTTGTAGGGGCTAAAACCTACTCCCTGCTACGCTGCTTACTACACCCTGTTAACCCTGAGACCAAATCTTACAGTGACATTGTGGAAATCCTGGGGTCCCATTTTCCCCCCAAACCACTGGTAATTGCTGAAAGATATAGGTTCCACAAAAGAGACCAGAAAGAAGATGAAACAGTTGTACAATTTGTGGCAACTTTGAGAAAGCTTGCAGAACACTGTGAATTTGAGGAGATGTTAAATGATGCCCTGTGTGACGGGTTAGTGTGTGGCCTGTACAGTGAAGCTGTACGGAAGCGCCTATTGACGGAGACTCAGCTTACCTTACAGAAGGCTGTTGATATTGCTGTCTCCATGGAACTGGCTACAAAGGAGGCGCAATACATCGGTGCATCCCCTAGGGTGTAATGTTGCATTTAACAAAGCTAAGGATGCATTGCTAAATTCTGAAGTTCTGACGCACTTCGATCCATCCTTAACCCTACAGTTGGCCTGCAATGCGTCCCCTTATGGAGTGGGAGCAGTCGTGTCACACATTATGCCTTCGGGAGAAGAGAGACCTATTGCCTTTGCTTCACGCACTCTAAGCAAAGCAGAAACTAACTATGCCCAAATCGAACGCGAGACATTGGGAATCATTTTTGGAATTCGGAAGTTTCATCAGTACCTGTTTGGGCGGAAGTTTACTCTTCTCACAGACCATTGACCTCTGACGTCAATTTTTGGACCCCACACAGGCATTCCCCCATTAGCTGCTAGTCGTATGCAACGTTGGGCATTGTTACTTTCAGCGCACACCTATGAAATCAAATATCGGAAATCCACTCTGCACGGCAATGTGGATAGTCTCTCAAGGATGCCTTTGCCAGTCAAACATCAAGATAGTGCCCAAAAGGAAATATTTTACTTTGAACAGGTAGAGAATACACCCATCACCGCTACTCAGGTAAAGAAGGCAATTCGAGTTGACCCAGTGTTGTCCCAAGTTATGGACCTGGTAATGCATGGAAAATTTTGACAAACCTCTCTGGTATCACCCGACCTTGTTACCTACATGTCCAGGAGGACAGAGTTATCGATCCAATTTGGTTGTTTGTTGTGGGGGAGACGTGTCATTATCCCACCACCACTGAGATCACAGATGTTAGAATAGCTACATTCCGGTCACTGTGGAATAGTGCGCATGAAGGAAATTGCAAGAAGCTATTTTTGGTGGCCTGGATTGGACAGTGCTATTGGCAAGAGCTTGTATGTCATGTCAGGGTGTGAGGAATGCACCCCAGTGGGCACCCCTACACCCATGGGACTGGCCTGAAAACCCGTGGCAATGTATTCATGTTGACTTCGCTGGCCCCTTGAAGGAAGCATGTTCTTGGTGGTGGTAGATGCCCATTCTAAATGGCCAGGAGTCTCTATAATGCAGTCCACTACTGCAGAGAGTACTATCCAAAAACTACGGGGACTCTTTAGTCGTTTCGGTCTGCCAGAACAACTTGTGAGCGACAACGGACCGCAGTTCGTCTCTCAGGAGTTTCAGAAGTTTATGAAGGCAAATGGGATACACTACATCACTTCAGCACCATATCATCCATCCACCAATGGATTAGCTGAAAGATTTGTGCAGACAATGAAACAAGCTTTGAAATCAGCAAGGGGACAATTATCCATTCAAAAGCGTCTGGATACCTTCTTACTTTCCTACAGAAACACACCTCATGCTACGACCAAGGCATCCCCAGCCTTTCTAATGATGGGACGACAGCTGCGCACTTGCTTTGATCTGCTGAAACCTTCTGAACCCCGACAAATTGTGCAACGTCCGCAGCAATATCAAGTCATCAGACGGGCACCCAGAGCAAAAGACGGAACCTTTAGCCCGGGACAGCCGGTTTTGGCTCGGAATTATACTTCTGGAGCTAAATGGGTCCCTGCCATGATCATCACTCAAACAGGACCTGTTTCCTACCCAGTCCGGACTGCAGAGAATCTCACCTGGCGGCGACATGTAGATCAGCTGTTGCCAGGTCATGCCAGCCCTCAGGACACATCTTCAGTTGAGTTGTCTGACTTCACCTCTTCTGGTGAGACCCCGAATCAAGAATCACCTGTTCCTGACGGTTCTCCTCCATTACTGGCGGCGGCTAGATACCTCCTTGCCCGGCACGAGCTGATACCTCCTCCTCACCCGTTTGCGCTGCGAACCCTGAGCCCATTGTCAGGCCTGCACCCATGGTACTTTCGGGTGCAACAACACCAGAAGTTCGCCGTAATCCACCTAGAGACAGAAGGCCTCCTCGTCGGCTGGATCTTTAGCTACGGCAAACCCACGGTTATGGGCAAAATAATCCCAAGGGTTTAGCCGGGAATGGAGGCAGTCTACCCTCCTTCTCTAGTCTAGTGTGTGTTTTATTTAGGGGACGTTCTTATTAAGGGGGGAGGAATATGTTGTATATTTGGTTGTCATGGTTGTTGTTCCTATGGCAACTGAGTTAGATTATTAGGGGATAGCCCAGCCAGTTTTGGCTGGTTAGGTTAGATCAGTGTGTGTAAATAAACGGGTGCTTTTTAATACTCTCCGCTCTCTGGTCTCAAGTGATTTCTTCCTGAACCCGCTGCCCCCAAGGATACGACAAGGACAGGATTAAATAACTAGTCCTCCCGCCCCACCCCAGCCAGCAGCCGCCCCACCCCAGCTCTGAAGGCAGCACCGCCGTCAGCAGCAGCACCGATAGACGGATTAATGCAAATTACCAGTAATGGGGGGGCGGGTGCGACACATTCTGTGAATGATGGGGGGGGGGGCGCGACCAGAGCAGTTTATGCACCACGGCTTGAACAGCTGTAACCAGGGCGGGGCAAGGGGGGCAGCCGCACAGGGCGCAAAGCTGCCCGGGCGGAAAAACGGGGTGGAAATATGACGAAAAAACCTTGTAGTGGGCACAAAGATGCTTGCTGGCTCCGGGCACTAGAACAGCTAGTTACCAGCTGGGCGGGGGAGTGGCGGGGGGGCACCCCATGGGGCGGCCATACAGCAGCGCAGAGGGGGCGTGAGCTCCTTGGGTTGTTCTGCGTTTGTACAGCACCCGCGCAGCCGGGTCCTGGGCCAGGATGGAGGCTCCTAGGCGCTGCCCTAGTCCAGATCATGAATGGTCCCTTCTGGCCTTGAAATCTACAACTGTCCAGCCCCTCGGCTCCGTCTCCTCCATGGGCCTGAGCCGCGTCCCCCCATCCTCCTTTGGGGGCTCTGCCAGAAATCCCCACACGCTAGCCCAAGAGCCGCCCCCCACCCCTAGGGGTGATGTCAAACCAGGGTGAGTGACACAGGGAGAGGAGTCGGCCCACGCTACGGGAGCAGAGGGGGACCGGCCCAGCGACCCTCGCGGGCAGTGGTATCGGG
Source organism: Terrapene triunguis (assembly GCF_002925995.2). NCBI lineage: Eukaryota > Metazoa > Chordata > Testudines > Emydidae > Terrapene > Terrapene triunguis. The sequence continues at coordinate 13,114 of NW_020694126.1, forward strand.
GTAAATACAGCAGTGGGTCACCTCACCTCAGCAAAACACCGTGTCACCAATGAGAAGCGGGTGAGCTCCGGTTACCCCTGGTACCCCGGCTCCGGCAGTGCTGTGCAGTAGCCCGGCTGGGGGGCAGGGGGCACCGGGCTTAGATAGGTGGAAGCAAAGTTGGGGTTACACCTGGGTGAGGGGAGGTCAGGAAAAAGCTAACAAAGAGGGAAAAGTCTGAGTAGTGAAAGTCAAAGGTGTTTAATGCTGTGGTTTATTTCATGAACTGCACAGTAACAGGGGGTGTGTGTGTGTGTGTGTGTGTGCGGGCGCGCTCTCCTCTTCATTGCCTTACGTTAACAGGCAGTCTCGCGGTGACACTTACACTAATTTATTATTCACACAAACACATCGACCTGCTCTCACAGGTTGGATTTTCTTACCACAATCAGTATTTCTGTGTGCCTGAGTGACCCAAAATTGGGGTAAAAATCAGTAAACACCAAATAACGGCTTCTGTGAAACCCAGGAATTTTTCAGCAAAAAGTCAATACAAACTGACAGCGACGAGCCCCCAGGTTCACACATGTGCAGACATCACACGCACACGCCACACACGCACACCACAGACAGGCACACAGGCCACAAACGCCCCAGTTCCGCTGTAGGCAGTTTGCCCATCCACCCCTCCCATCCTCAGGGCATTTGCTCATGGGGGGCAGTTAACCCCCCGTCAATGTCTGACCCCCCCCTAAACAAGCCACCGACTTTCAGAGGCAAGGACTGAGAGATCGCCCATCCTGATTCCTGTGAGTCACTGACAGACCCCAGCTTGTCCCTCGCCCAGGATGGGACTGAGGGCAGGGGGACGTGGCCGGGGCTGGGAGGTTTCTGCTGGTCCCCACTGGGTGACCCTAGTGTCCCCTGAGCAAGGAAGGAAGCCGCTTGTTAACTCAACCTCTCTCCTGTTGCTGTAGGGCGCCACAGCCTGGCCGTCCTAGTCACAGGAGTCATCAACGAAGATGGGACCTATCACTTCACCATGATCACCAGCGTGGATGACGTTCAGATCGCGCACTACAGCAGTGACGCACGAGAGTTCAGACCCACCCAGGAGTGGGCGGCACAGGCCCTGGGCGCTAAGTATCTCCAGGAAAAGACCCAGCAGTTCTGGTGGCACGAGGAGGTGTCTAAAGTTGAGACCAGGTGGTGGATGCAACTGCACAACCAGACGGGCGGTGAGTGTCTGAGAGTTGTTGTTATTAATGGACATGCGAGAGCTGCCCGCTCACAATTACTCCCACTGGGGATCGGGGCCTCACTGTGCCAGGTGCTGTCCAAACCAGAGCTGGCTGGAAAATGGAGTTTTCTTCCCACAGAAAATGTGTTATTCCCGGGAGTGTTTTCATTCCCAATAGGAAGGGAAGTCGGAAATGGGAGGTTTCCATGGGAAGGAAATTTTTCAGAAATACCATCTCGGAAGAATCCCAGGCAGGAGCCGGTCAGCTCCGGGATCTTCCCTTTCAATTTCCCCAACAGAAAATCAATGTTTACTGGCCAAATTGAAATTTAATTATAATTCTGCAGAAACAGCCTTTCCCAAGGCTAACAGAAAGTCAGGAACCATTAGGAAAGGGCTGGCTGGAAAATGGAGTTCTCTTCCCACAGAAAATGTGTTATTCCCAGAAGTGGTTTCATTCCCGATCAGAAGGAAAGTTGGAAATTGGAGGTTTCCCACGGGAAGAAAATATTTTGGAAATTTCATGTCAGCAGAATCCCAGGCAGGGAGCCGGGCAACTCCGGGATCTTCCCTTTCAATTTCCACAACAGAAAATCAATGTTTTCTGGCCAAATTGAAAAATTACAATTTTGTGTAAACAGCCTTTCCCAAGGCTAACAGAAAGTCAGGAACCATTCGGAAATGGAGAGAAAATAAGAGAGAAAATATCATAATGCCTCTATATAAATCCATGGTGCACCCACACCTTGAATACTGCGTGCAGGTCTGGTCACCCCATCTCCACTAGGGGTAGAGTGGATCTGGAAAAGGTTCAGAGAAAAGGGTAGCAAAGATGATCATGGGTATGAAACAGCTTCTGTATGAGGAGAGACTAAAAAAAATAGGGCTGTTCAGATTAGAAAAGAGACGACTAAGGGGGATATGATAGAGGCTATAAAATGATGACTGCTTGGTGAAAGTGAATAGAGAAGAGTTCTTTACACTTTCCCACAATAAAAACCAGGGGTCACCTGATTAAATTACTAGGCAGCAGATTTAACACAAACAAAAGGAAGTAGTTCTTCACCCAACACCCAGTCAACCTGTCGAACTCCTTGCCTGGGGATGTTGTGAAACCCAAAAGTATAACTGGGTTCAAAAAAGAACTAGATAAGTTCCTGGAGGACACTTAGCCAAGATAATCAGGGATGTAACCCCATGCTCTGGGTGCCCATAGCCTCCGCCTGCCAGAGGGGAAGACGGGTGGATCACTCCAGAATTGCCCTGTTCTGTGCACTCCCTATGAATCTCTGGTGTTGGTCAGTGTCAGACCTTGGTCTCACCCCGTATAGCACCTCTCATGTTCACCGCTGGAGAGACTCCAGGAGCTCAGTAAGTGTCCGGCAGGATCCCAACCCCTCAGTCCTTCCCGTGGGTCTGCTCTGACCCCTCCTGCTTCTCCGTGTCCTCTGGGATTGTTCCCTAGCTCAGCGTAAGGCCGCCACACGGTCAGAGACGGTAAAGTGCCGGTGTCACCGACCGGCCGAGTGTCCTCTGACCCCCCCCCCCCCCCCCCCCCCCCCAGACACATTTCCCAGCTCCCAGTGCCCTGGTGTCACCGTCCGGCCGAGCCCCCCTCTGAGGTCTTTCTCTTTCTCCGTAGGGATTCACACTGGGCAACTTCATGCTAGCTGTGCCCTGAGCGACCAGGCCCCCATGGACCCGAGGTTCCAGTACGCCTACGACGGGAGGGACTTCATCAGCTTTGACAACCAGACGGGGACGTGGGTCGCGGCCGTGCAGCCGGCCTTTGCCCCGAAGCAGCGCTGGGAGACGGACAAGATCTGGACTCCGTATGTCCGGAGGTACCTGCAGCACGAGTGCCTGGAGACCCTGCGGCGCCTGGTGCAGGGTGGGAGGATGCTGCTGGAGCAGCAGGGTGAGTGAGCAACAGTGTTGTTGGGGGAATGGGGCACAGTGACTCCAATGGTACGGGGGCTTGTCTGGCAGGGGTGGTGTGGCTAAATGGATAGTGCACTGCCATGGGATATAGGACACCTGGGTTCTAGTCCTAGCTTTACCACTGGCCTGCTGGGTGACCTTGGGAAATTCACACCTTTCTTCTCTCTGGGTTCTTTACCTCAGTTTCCTCATGTGTGAAATGGGGATAATGACACCAACGTCCTTTGTAAAGCCCTTTGTGATTAGGGTGACCAGATCAGCACTATAAAATATCGGGACGCAAGGGGGGGGGGAGCAAAAAAAAGAGGGGGGGGGAAAAAAAAAAAAAAAAGGAGTTTCAAAGGGACCAGGGGCATTAGCAGGCCCCGGCCGCGCGCGCTGCCCTCCTCGCGGAGCCTCCCGCACCCTGGCACGCCACGGGCATATGCGGCGCACGGTGGGTCCGGGCGGGGGCAGCGCGGAGCGGCCAGAGGCCGGGTGGGCAGTGCAGGCCAAATCCCCACTGCTGCTGGGGAGCCCCGCACCTCTCCCTCTCGCTCGCGGCTGCGGCTCCTTCCCAGCAGGACGCGCCTCCCGCCGCCCCGGCCACATGCGGCGCGCGTCCCCCGCACCTAGTCTCCCTCCCACCGGGAAGGAGCCGCTGGACGCGCGCCGCATGTGCCCAGGGCGGGCCGGGGGGCGCGTCCCGCTGGGAAGGAGCTGCAGCCGCGAGTGGGAGGGAGAGGTGCCGGGCTCCCTGGCAGCAGCGGGGATTCGGCCCACGCCCCCGCGCCGCCCACCCGGCCCCTGCCCGCTCCGCGCTGCCCCGCGGGCTGCAGGGCTGGAGCAGCCTCCAGGCTGCGCTCCCGGCCCCGAGGGTGCAGCGGCCCGGGCAGGAGCCCTCTGGCGCAGCGGGGGGCTCACAGCTGAGCCCCACCGTCTCCCTCCCTTGCCAGCCCCCCTTTGCCCGCCCGGTGCCCAGGTGCCGGAGCTGACTCATCAGCTCCAGGATCCACGCACTGCTGCCACCCCCTCCCTCCAGGCTTGCGCTGCCATGCAGCTGCAAGCCTGGGAGGGAGGAGGAATGCTGCGTGGTTGGGGAAGAGGCGGGGCCAGGGCGGGGATTTGGGGAGGGAACCAATGGGGGAAGGAGGGGGCGGAGCCGGGGCGGGGGGGGCGTGAGCGCCAGAGCGGAGGGCAAAATTTCTTGTTTGTCCAGTTTGGTCGGGATGCGGGACAAAGAAGCAAATATCGGGACAGTCCCGGTAAAATCGGGACGTCTGCTCACCCTATTTGTGATTGACTGATGTGAAGCGCTAGATGAGAGCTACAGGTTGTTATTTGCAGACAGGTAATTAGCTGGTTCTGGGATCTTCCCATTGGCTTCCAGCTCCCTCAAACTTCCCTTTTCAGGCTGAAACGTCCCAGCTCTGGGCTGTGAGTTGATTTTTTTTGGCATGTTTGGTCCAGAAAAGGCCCAGCCCTTTGTGAGTGTGAAGGAGGTGGGGCGGGGGAGGGGGATGCACACTGTCATACAAATAAAAACTTGTTTTGAGGTTCTTGTGCCCAGCGCTGGTACCTCTGCAGCCGAGGGCAGAGACATGGACGGGGACAGGGACCATGTGACAAAGGGATTTAAGTCCCTGACAATGCAGACAGGGGCCAGCTGGGATTTCCGAACGGAGGCGCCTGGCCCCCCATGAAATCACCACGGTTAGGCACCGAGGGGCGTTTGGAAATCTGGCCCTTAGCCCCTAAATCGCACACGTGTGTTTGGGTGGCCCAGTGACAGCCTTCCTGGGCGTAGCCGTGTTATAGCGCGGGACAGCACGCCGCCAAGGAGACCCAGGCCCAGGCCTGTTCTGGTAACAACCCAGTTCAGCTACAGCGATGTGAGCAGCAGATTAAGTGAGTCTGTAGAAGGGATTTACACTAGATTAACTAGCTCCAGTTACTAATCAGTGTAAATGGGTGCTGATCAGGTCTCTCACACACATGAATACTCGACATGCTGCGGGGCCTTTTTTCTTCTGTCTGTTACTTGTCCCAGTCCCTGGCAAGTGGCTCATGTGCTGTGTCTCACCCCAGTGCCCCCCGAGGTCTTGGTTTCCCGCAGAGACGCCCCCGACGGCTCCGTCACCCTCTCCTGCCGCGCCAGGGGCTTTTACCCACGTCCCATCCACGTCTCCTGGGTGCGGGACGGAGAAGACATCCTGGCGGAGACAGACTCCAGCGGGATCCTGCCCAACGCCGACGGCACCTACTACACGCAGTCGTCCCTGGAGATCTCCCCGCAGCAGGACGGGCACCGCTACGCCTGCCGGGTGGAGCACAGCAGCCTGCCGGAGCCCCGCTTGGCTGGGGTAATGGGAGGGGGGGTGAATGGCAGGACCCAGGGGTTGGGGGCACAGCCCCATGGGAGTTACAGAGATGGGGTGAGGCTGGGCCGCTGGAAGGTCAATATCCCTGCCCATTGTCAGTGTGAACTCGTCTAGCTCTGGGTATTCGTGTGACCCACGGAAATGTCTGATCCCTCAGAGAATCTCATTAAGTTCCAGGCCATGATACCTTCCTGTGTCAGTGAGTTCCACAGGTTAATGATATTACAAGTGAAGGGCCTGGTTGCTATATATTTTGCATGGATGGCAGTGCCTGGCAGAGCACCGGCCCTTTGTGCCCCATCCCAGTCCACCTCCCAGCTCAGCCTTTCCCCTCCCCTGGGGCCAGGTCTCTGCAGACGCCCTCGGCGAGACGTTCAAGGCAAAGGCCTGTGGCTGCCCCAGGAGGATGCCCCAGCAGCAGCTCCCGTCAGTGACCTGGGCCCTTCTCCATCCCACAGCCCCTGGGAATCATAGAATATCAGGGTTGGAAGGGACCTCTGGAGGTCATCTAGTCCATCCCCCTGCTCAAAGCAGGACCAACACCAACTAAATCATCCCAGCCAGGGCTTTGTCAAGCCGGGCCTTAAAAACCTCTAAGGAAGGAGATTCCACCACCTCCCTAGGTAACCCATTCCAGTGCTTCACCACCCTCCTAGTGAAATAGTGTTTCCTAATATCCAACCTAAACCTCCCCCACTGCAACTTGAGACCATTGCTTCTTGTTCTGTCATCTGGTACCACTGAGAACAGCCGAGCTCCATCCTCTTTGGAACCCCCTTTCAGGTAGTTGAAAGCAGCTATCAAATCCCCCCTCATTCTTCTCTTCTGCAGACTAAATAATCCCAGTTCCCTCAGCCTCTCCTCATAAGTCATGTGCTCCAGCCCCCTAATCATTTTTGTTGCCCTCTGCTGGACTCTCTCCAATTTGTCCACATCCTTCTTGTAGTGTGGGGCCCAAAACTGGACACAATACTCCAGATGAGGCCTCACCAATGTCGAATAGAGGGGAATAATCACGTCCCTTGATCTGCTGGCAATGCCCCTACTTATACAGCCCAAAATGCCGTTAGCCTTCTTGGCAACAAGGGCACACTGTCGATTCATATCCAGCTTCTCGTCCACTGTGACCCCTAGGTCCTTTTCTGCAGAACTGCTACCTAGCCATTCGGTCCCTAGTCTGTAGCAGTGCATGGGATTCTTCCGTCCTAAGTGCAGGACTCTGCACTTGTCCTTGTTGACCCTCATCAGGTTTCTTTTGGCCCAATCCTCTAATTTGTCTAGGTCCCTCTGTATCCTATCCCGACCCTCCAGCGTATCTACCTGTCCTCCTAGTTTAGTGTCATCTGCAAACTTGCTGAGGATGCAGTCCACACCATCCTCCAGATCATTAATGAAGATGTTGAACAAAACTGGCCCCAGGACCGACCCTTGGGGCACTCCGCTTGAAACCGGCTGCCAACTAGACATGGAGCCGTTGATCACTACCCGTTGAGCCTGGCGATCTAGCCAGCTTTCTATCCACCTTACAGTCCATTCATCCAGCCCATACTTCTTTAACTTGGCGGCAAGAATACTGTGGGAGACCGTATCAAAAGCTTTGCTAAAGTCAAGGAATAACACATCCGCTGCTTTCCCCTCATCCACAGAGCCAGGGCCCCCTGCTCCCCAGCGTCCTGGCCGCCATCGTCCTGGCCGTGCTGCTTCTGGCTGGAGCCGTAGGGGCCGGCGTCATCCTGTGGAAATAAGAATCAGCAGGTAAGAGCCGGTCCCCACAGAACCAAGATGTGGGGAGGTCTGGGGAGTGGGGCGGCCCAGCCAGCCCAAGGGGGAATGGCTTCTCCCACTACCCACCAAGGAGAGGTGGGCAGGGCCATGGGGCAGGGTCAGTCACCGTAGCCCGGCCCTGCTGGGGGCAGAGTGGGCTCTGTCGTTGGCTGGGCACTGTGTGCGCTGCTATGGGGGGGGCATTGGGGTGGGGCTGGCCTGGGCGAGATGCAGTCAGGGTCACGGGGAGCCCTGTGTCCAGGGGAGGAGGGTCAGGGTCACCGTGGGGGAGGGGTTACCGTGCTCCCCTGCACTGACCCTCATTCTCTGCTTGTGTTTCAGGCCCCATGAATCCCGGCTACGCTCCAGCAGCCAGTGAGTAAATCCAGGGTACAGGGCCCAGGGCCCCAGTGCATCATGGGTGCAGAGGGAATGTGGGCACTGATGGGGCTGGGCTGCATGAGTCCCAGACCAGCCGACGGGGAGCTTCCGAGTGTGAGGGAAAAGCCAGAGCCCGGCGGTGTCTGTCGGGGGCGGGTACGACCGCTGCGTTTGGGATTCGAACCCGTGTCCATTCCCAGCCCGGGGCAGGTCGCTCCATAGAGAGGAGTTAGTGTGGGGTGCGTGGGGGGAGCAGTATGGGGGAAGACCAGAGCTGAATTCCCCTCCCCCTTCCCTAGCTGGGATCCCCAGAGCTAACGCTGCCTCTGAACGATTTTCTTCTCTCTCCACAGCAAAGAGCGGGGAAGATTCTGCCTCCAGCTCATCATCGGGAACAAACCCCCAGTGCTAGGGGCAGTGACCCTGCCCAGCTCCTGACCCCGCTGGCTGGGCGATCTCTGTCCTCTGACTCCCCCCTGCCCCGGGGGAGATTCCCACTTGGTCGTTAGAGCAGTTTCCTTCTGTGGGTGTTGGGCCTCAGGCTCTCCGATTGCAGGGTTTGCGTCTCTGCTTCTGCAGCCGGGACTTTGCCTCAACTTCTCCCCAAAGGGCCAACTCGCTCCAGTGTCTCGTCTCTGCGGGGGCCGCGCTGCCTGCATCAGGGACGGGCAGTTCCCCTTGTCCAGCAGCAGGAACTGGCACAGAGCCCGGTGAGCTGGCAAAGACGGGGGTGGGGGAGCCCCACAGAGGGGAATTATGGGCTACCCCACCCCCATCTGAGAGGCAAATGGGCCTGCTTGGAAAAAGCAAATCCCAAAATGGTGATTTTCAGAAGGAAAAGACTCTGTGCTCTGGTTGAGCTCAGGTCCGAGCTTTGCCCTGAATGTTGTGTGTCAAACCCCCCCTCCCCCACCAAACCCCCATTATTCTGCGCAAAGCTGAGCCGCTGAGTCTCAGACTCTCACCACGTGTGTAATACGTGAGCGTCTCTCTGTGGAGCAGGAACAGCGGAAGGCTGAGGACGTGTCCCTCTCTCGCCCTGACTCCGGAAATGCAGACTGGGGTTTTTCCTTTTCAGTTCCAATTTCTTGCTGGCTTTGCAATTTTTAAATCATTTAAAATAAGGCCAGGACTTTTGCAGACTGGGTCAAATATTGTCTGGGGCTGACCCAGGACCTCCATTGTCTCAGATACCTACAGACCTACAGACCTGAATCTATTTTTGGATCCGAGGGCTTTCTGAGCTCAAAATTATGGGAATGAGACGGTCCTTTATTTGCATAAAGGGGTCCTAATCAGACCCCATTGGGTGATGCCAGTGACCTCAGAAAGAGAGTGTCCCGTTCTGATTGGCCAAGGGAGCCTGAGGTTTGGCCTTCACTTGTCAGGCCGGCCTGGCCTGCACTGGCTGCTGGCCTCTGGCCGTACCATGTCGCCACACCTGACACCGTGCCCTGTGCCTCATTCACCCCCAGCTGGCCACCGAGGGGTGATATCCAGCAACGTGGGGTGTCGAAGGTCTGACACCTACAAGCGACTCACCACTAGCTGGCCTGCAAAGCCATCAACCTTCACACACGTGAGCTGACAAGGCCTCTGGCTAATTGCACCCCAGCCGGCTGAATGGACCCCGAGAATCATGCTGAAAACACCCTGCAAAAGCGTCCGCCTCTCTGGGTGTTTTCTAGTTTTCATTAGTAGGAGCAGACGCCTCTGGCTCAGCGTTCTGGCCTCTGTGTGTGTATGTGTGTGAGAGAGAGAGAAAGATTGGAAAGGTCACACCTGCAGGTATTTTGGGGGTTAGCACCTGTACATTTAGCCCTACGAAGTCCTGTTGTTTTCATTACATTCATCGTCTGAGCGTTCAGTGTAACCGGGCGTATTGGAATGTGTCACTGTGACGTGGGGAAGAGATCGGCTGTTACCGAATCAGCCATAATTCGGGCAGGCGCCTTAATGGCACCGACAGCTCTGCTGCCAATGTTCACATCACCAGGGAGGGATCGGACCCTCCCTCTATCAGCTCTTTGGCAGGAACCCAAACGTATGGCTTCGCCTTGGGGATGCGCTGTGCCTGCGGTACTGCTAGCGACCCAGATCCGCCGCCTTCCCAGAGTGCTACGTAGCCCTTAGCAGGGGTTGTGAATGTGTGTGGGATGGTTTAATGAACCTGCCTGAGCACATTAAGTAATTTACTGAATGATTTCATGTTCTTCCATCTTTGACTATGTGTTTTGTTTGATGCTTTTGCTCTGTTATTGAGCTAATAAAATACAGACCATGAAACCGTGGTTGGCTCGGCTGTTTGCTCCCCAAACGTCAGGGCTCCGGAGGAGACTCTGACCCCACCAAGGGCTGGTCCCTAGAACTGCCCCGGCATCCTGCAGCGACGGGCACCAGGCTGTCGAGGGAAAGTTGACCCTTGCGATGATCATTTATTTCCCTCAGCAACGTGGATCCAGAGCGTTGGGGGCCCAGGGTGGTGGATACCAGCCGGTCAAGCCAAAGACCGACCAGTCCCCCCTGAATCAGTCTGTGCCCCTCACACCTCCACCCCCTCGGTTACTCACTGGCTTGTGCCCTGAGGCTAGGGGATTTATCTCTGTTATATCTTTGAATCCCAGTGTACGGCTAGTTGTTCTGAGTATGCCTGCGGTGTTCCAGTGGTTAGGGTGCTAGCCTGGGAGACCTGGCTCTGCCCCACACTTCCTGGGTGACCCTGGTCTCTCTAGGCCTCAGTTTCCCCATCAGGAAAATAGCCTTTCCCTGCTGCCAAGGTGGCATGATGATAAAAGGATTGTGAGGTGCTCAGATGTTGCAGCATTAGATAGAAATGTTCCAACTTGTTTGGTATCCTTCTTAGCTTTTGTCTTTTATATCATGTGGCAGGGAGTTCCACAGGATAATCCATTATACTGTATCAATTTTTAGAATCCTACAATTGACTTTAGTGCAAAGTGGAATTGTTGCAGAACTATGGGCACGTTTTATGGCTACAGAGTTCTCTAGACAGGAAAGCATGGTGTTCTTCTGCAAGAGCTGGTGCCAAGGTACCAGGCTAGATGCGCCCATTGGTCTGATCCAGGTACTGCGCTGGATAGGCCCATGGGGTCTGGCCAGTGTTGCTAACAAAGACACCCCCAGCCTGGGTACAAGGGGCCTCCTCTGCCTGGGGTTACAGCACCCACTCACCTCATCACAGATGGTGATCAGGCCTCCAGCCAATCAGTGACCTTCACTCTTCCAGCTGCTACAGCCGCTTGCCCTGATTGGAGGATTCCCCGTGACTGGGTGGGACTGAGGATGTCTGGCTGGGGTTGCAGCATGAGGAAATCGGGACTTTCTCCCACAGCATGTCTAGCTCGGGGACTCTCCCTGCACCGGGGGGTCTATGGCCTTGTGCAGAGCTGTCTGCTCCCAGTGTCCTCCTGCTGCAGGGAGGCAGGTGGCTCCTGGTTGGTGACTGAGCCCTGTGCGGGGGGCGCACGGGGACGCTGGCCGGTCAGGTGCCAGGATTAGCTGTGCACACGGCACACGGCACGCCCCGCAGGGAGCCGCACCTGGCACTGCCTGGGCGTGCAGTGAGCAAAGTCCACAGGCTGTTTGCAGGGGCTGCCGGCCGGCTCGCCCGCTCCTTCCCCAAGGCCAGAGGGTGAGACCCCTCCCCAGGGCAGGAACCATGGGCCTGGCTGTCGCTCTGGGGGTCTGTTGGTGCCTCCTGGGGGCAGTGGCTGCTAGGGGTGAGTACGGGAGGGGCTGGGGAGGGGCTGTATCATGTACCCTGGTGTCTGCAGGGGGCAGAGTGAGGCGGAAGGGCGACTGTGCAGAGCCCCAGTGGCCCTAGAGCTGGCTCTGGTTCACGCGCCCGGGAGGATCGAGGTGTCACCCAAAGCCAGGGGCCCTTTTGAGAAGTGTGGCCTGGGTACCAGCCCCCCTCCTGTGTCGGGCCCAGCCCAGAAATAACAGCTGCACTTCGCTGCCGAGATTCACAGGGCTGGCGGGATCGGGCACAGCTGGGTGGGCAGGTGCTGGATGTAAGCAGCAGAGTTTTACCAGTGTGGAAGTGGAGACACCGAATTAACCATTGGAACATCTGCCCCAGGGCCGTGGGGGATTCTCCATCCCTGGCAGTTTGTGAACCAGGAGGATGTTGCACTCCATATGTTTTATGGAAATATGTTTATAAGTGTGAATATGATGTAACTGTAGAACTGATGAATGAAATTGTTTTTAATTGTTCAGTTTATTAATGTAACTTCATAAGTAAAGTTTTATGAATGACACAACATTCATTCATAAAACCGGTTACCCAATAACTGGCTAATTGACAATTAAGATGCTTGTTAAGAGCCATAGCTGTTCAGACAGCTGCCTTTGTAAGTTTCACTTTCAATCCAATTCCTGCTTAAATCACTGAGGCCTGGTCTACACTAGGCGTTTATGTCGACTTTAGCGCCGTTACATCGACTTAACCCTGCACCCGTCCACACCACGAAGCTATTTAGTTCGACATAGAGCTCTCTTTAATTCGATTTCTGTACTCCTCCCCGACGAGTGGAGTAGCGCTAAATTCGACATGGCCATGTCGAATTAGGCTAGGTGTGGATGGAAATCGACGCTAATAGCTCCGGGAGCTATCCCACAGTGCACCACTCTGTTGCCGCTCTGGACAGCAGTCCGAGCTCGGATGCTCTGACCAGCCACACCCCGGGAAAATTTGAATTCCTTTTCCTGTCTGGGCAGTTTGAATCGCATTTTCTGTTTGGACATCGTGGCGAGCTCAGCAGCAGTGGCAACGATGCAGAGCTCTCCAGCAGAGATGGCCGTGCAATCCCAGAGTAGAAAGAGGGCCCCAGCATGGACTGATCGGGAAGTCTTGGATCTCATCGCTGTGTGGGGCGATGAGTCCGTGCTTGCCGAGCTGCGCTCCAAAAGACGGAATGCAAAGATCTATGAGAAGATCTCTAAAGCCATGGCAGAGAGAGGATACAGCCGGGATGCAACGCAGTGCCGCGTGAAAATCAAGGAGCTGAGACAAGGCTACCAGAAGACCAAAGAGGCAAACGGACGCTCCGGATCCCAGCCCCACACATCCCGTTTCTACGAGGCACTGCATTCCATCCTAGGTGCGGCCGCCACCACTACCCCACCACTGACCGTGGACTCTGAGGATGGGATATTGTCCGCGGCCGGTTCCTCAGCGGACGGGGAAGAGGAGGAAGGAGATGAGGAGGACGAGGCAGTCGACAGCGCTTACAACGCTGATTTCCCCGACAGCCAGGATATCTTCATCACCCTCACAGAGATCCCCTACCAACCGTCCCCAGCCGTTATCCCAGACACAGATTCAGGGGAAGGATCAAGCAGTAAGTGTTTTAAATATCTAAACATTTATTTACAACATAACAGGAACATTTAAAATATTAACAATTGCTAAAGTGCTTTAAAACTTGTAAACCTTAAAGTGCAACAAAACGGGAATATGTACAAAGGGTATCTCATGATTATTCTCTCTTTGGGCGCTTCAATATTTAGTCCGAACTATTTAAAAAAAAATTTCACAATGTCCGCTTCTTCATGATTATGCTGCCCAAGACGCTCCACTCTTTAGTCCCTCCAAGGGCACCTAAGCCAAAAACTGGTCAATATATCCGGGGATAGAGGCGACATCCTCTGGGGAGAACTCCTCATAGGCCTCCTGCAAGTACTTTTCCAGCCTCATGAGCAGGTTCCTGGGCAGGGAGAGCTTATTAGGCCCCCCGTGGTACGAGACGTTTCCCTGCCACAACGCAAGCAGGTACTCGGGGATCATGGCCTTGCACAGCATTGCAGCATATGGCCCCGGTTTCTGCAGGCTTTCCCGAAGCATCCTTTCCTTCTGGTTCTCCAAGACCCTCAGGAGGGTGATGTCGGTCATGGCGCCCTGCTTTGAATTAGGTAGGGGAAAGTTAGTATTGGGACTGCTTGCCCGTTCCTTTACAGAACTGCAACCGCCGGTTTACAGCCACGCGGTTTACAGCCGCGAGGGGGTGGGACAGGGACAGAGTTCATGCTTGCAGGATTGCTGCCAGCAGAGACTCGCATTGCTTTCTATGTGAAAGGAGGCCAGTGCCACTCTTAAAGTTTTAAGCAGCCACAAGTCTACGGCTTACCATGTTTGCCAGCTAGACAAAGTCCGGTGTCCTGCCCCGCTCCTCAGCTCGCCACAGCAAGACCGCAGGCACTGTAGGCGAGGGCCGAAAATTCGACCTTGTCCTCAGTGCGCATGTGATAGGTGCTCTGCATGGTCTTGTTCACAGAGAAAGACTATGTTCTCTGTTCACAGATACATTGATCTGTCTCAGGAATTCACTCCCTTTTTCCAATTCCCACAGCCACATCTGCCCAGAGGCTAGCGCACATTAGGAGGAGGAAGAAGAGGACACGGGAAGACATGTTTGCTGAACTAATGGGATGCTCCCGAGCACAGGCAGCCCAGCAGACACAGTGGAGGGAGAACTTGTCCCAAATGCACTGGGCAAACATGGAACGGGAGGAGAGGTGGCGACAGGAGGACCGGCAGGCGACTCAAACGCTGCTTGGACTAATGAGGGAGCAAACGGACACGCTCCGCCGCCTTGTGGATGTTCTGCAGGACCGGAGGCAGGAGGAGAGAGCCCCGCTGCAGTCTCTCTCTAACCGCCCTGCCCCGCCACCAAGTCCCATACCCCCCTCACCCAAAGTCCAAACACGGAGGGGCGGCAGGGGCCGTGAAAACTTTCACTCCACCCCTGCGGACTGCTCTAGCACTAGAAGGCTCTCATTCCCCAAAATTTGAAAAGTCCTTTCCTACCCGCCTCACACAAGACCCCGTCCAAGTTTCACCCCCCCGTTCCATGTGCGGTTGTTAATAAAAAATATGTTTCTGTTCATTACTGTTTCCATCCTCTTCTTTTGGAGGAGAGTCTGTCTGAAGGGGGGGGAAGGGGCTTGGTAATTGGACAGGACAGTCACCTTTAGCAGGGGGCAGGTCCAGCAGCAGGGCACATACACAGTGCAGTGACTAGTTACCCTGGTCAGTCTGGGAGGTGTTTTTCATGTTCTGTGGGGGGGGGGGGGGGGGGG
>NW_020694126.1:27982-33058 GCF_002925995.2 Terrapene triunguis
CAGATCTTATGCAGCGGTCCTTACCCTGGATCACAGAGCCGCGCAGCAGGGGATCTGTAACCCTCCTCCCCCTGCAAGACAGTCACATAGCCGACACATACACGCAGTCCTGCCCAGGAGGGCTGGCAGGCTCCGTTGAAACAACCAGTCCACCACCGCGGAGCCTGTCATTCCTGGAGTTTAGAAGCATCATTTGCATCACAACACTAAACCCGCCCCCCGCCACAGTCTGCGTCCCAGGTTTAAAACATTCCCGCGAAAACAGTAATAAAGACAACGGTGTCCATTAACAAAACAGAACAGATTTTATTTTTTGGGAAG
Source organism: Terrapene triunguis (assembly GCF_002925995.2). Classification (NCBI taxonomy): domain Eukaryota; kingdom Metazoa; phylum Chordata; order Testudines; family Emydidae; genus Terrapene; species Terrapene triunguis. Next base: position 28,304 of record NW_020694126.1, read on the forward strand.
GGGGTGAAGGGGGTATGTAACTGGAGAGGATAGTCGACGGCAACTGGGTAAAGAAACGGGGGCAAGTTCAGCTTCTGTGTCCACAAACTTAAAAGTCACTGGGTACCCTGCTCAGTCTTGAAACTGGCTTTCAAAGCCTCCCGGATGCACACCGCGTCCCGCTGGGCTCTTCTAATCGCCCGGCTGTCTGGCTGGGCGTAATCAGCAGCCAGGCTATTTGCCTCAACCTCCCACCCCGCCATAAAGGTCTCCCCCTTGCTCTCACAGAGATTGTGGAGCACACAGCAAGCTGCAATAACGATGGGGATATTGGTTTCGCTGAGATCACAGCGAGTCAGTAAGCTTCTCCATCTCCCTTTGAGACGGCCAAAAGCACACTCCACGACCATTCTGCACTTGCTCAGCCGGTAGTTGAAGAGTTCTTTTTCAGTGTCCAGGGCGCCAGTATAGGGCTTCATGAGCCAGGGCATTAGCGGGTAGGCTGGGTCCCCGAGGATCACTGTAGGCATCTCCACATCCCCAAGAGTTATTTTGTGGTCCGGGAAGTAAATACCTTCCTGCAGCCGTCTAAACAGACCAGAGTTCCTGAAAACCCGAGCGTCATGAACCTTGCCCGGCCATCCGACGTTGATGTTGGTAAAACGTCCCCTGTGGTCCACCAGTGCTTGCAGCACCATTGAAAAGTATCCCTTTCTGTTAATATACTGGCTGGCCTGGTGGCCCGGTCCCAGGATAGGGATGTGAGTCCCATCTATAGCCCCACCGCAGTTTGGGAATCCCATCGCGGCGAAGCCATCTATGATGACCTGCACGTTTCCCAGGATCACTACCTTGGAGAGCAGTAGCTCAACGATTGCGTTGGCTACTTGCATCACAGCAACCCCCACGGTAGATTTGCCCACGCCAAAGTGGTTCGCGACTGACCGGTAGCTGTCTGGCGTTGCAAGCTTCCAGAGGGCTATGGCCACTCACTTCTGGACAGTCAGGGCTGCTCGCATCCGGGTGTCCTTGCGCTTCAGGGCAGGGGACAGCAACTCACAAAGTTCCAGGAAAGTCCCCTTCCGCATCCGAAAGTTTCGCAGCCACTGTGATTCATCCCAGACCTGCAGCACTATGCGGTCCCACCACTCCGTGCTTGTTTCCCGGGCCCAAAATCGCCATTCCACAGCATCAACATGACCCATTGCCACCATGATGTCCTCAGCGCGGGGTCCCGTGCTTTGTGAGAGGTCTGTGCCCCTCTCAGACTTAATGTCCTCACCGCGCTGCCGTAGCCTCCTCGCCCGATTTCTCAGCATCTGCCTCTGGAAAAGATGGATGATAAGGTGCGAGGTGTTGACAACGGCCATAACTGCAGCGATGGTCGCAGCGGGCTCCATGCTCGCAGTGCTGTGGCGTCCGCGCTGTCACTCACCAGAAAAGTGCGCGAACTGATTGCCCGCCGGCGCTTTCAGGGAGGGAGGGCGGGAGTGACGGTTGAATGACGACAGTTACCCAAAACCACCCTCAACACATTTTTTCCCCCAGCAGGCATTGGGGGCTTGACCCAGAATTCCAATGGGCAGCGGGGACTGCGGGAACTGTGGGATAGCTGCCCACAGTGCACCGCTTCCAATGTCGACGCTTGCCCCGTTAGTGTGGACTCACAAAGTCGAATTACTGTTCTTAGTGTGGAGACACACATTCGACTTTGTAATATCGGTTCCACTAATTCGATTTAAGTAAAAGCGAACTACTCTCGTAGTGTAGACATACCCTTAGCAATGAAAGGACACAAGGTGTCACCCTCAAAGATTCAATATTGCTCACAGGAGGTGAAATATTTAGGGCACATACTAAAACCAGGAAAAAGAAGCCTTGCTCAGAAAAAATAAGTGCCATTTTAAATGTACCCCAGCCCAAGACAAAGAGACAGTTAAGGGGGTTCCTCGGCATGGCAGGATTCTGTAGGTCCTGGATTCCTGGGTATGGGGAAATGTCAAAACCACTAGGTTTCAGAGTAGCAGCCGTGTTAGTCTGTATCCACAAAAAGAACAGGAGTACTTGTGGCACCTTAGAGACTAACAAATTTATTTCAGCATAAGCTTTCGTGGGCTACAGCCCACTTCTTCGGTTGCATAGAATGGAACACACAGACAGAAGATATTTATACATACAGAGAACATGAAAAGGTGGAAGTACGCAGACCAACTGTAAGAGGCCAATCAATTGAGATGAGCTATCAGCAGCAGAGGAAAAAGAACCTTTGAAGTGATAATCGAGATGACCCATAGAAGGTGTGCAGATGACCACCAAGAATGAACCTGACCCAGTGAAATGGACTAAAGATGCTACCAAATCCTTTGAGAGTATCACGACAGCCCTTGCATCGGCACCTGCCTTGGGACTCCCGGATTATAGGAAACCTTTTACCTTATTCATTCATGAAAGGGCGGGGGTGGCCTCTGGTGTTCTTACGCAAACATTAGGATCACAGCAACGGCCTGTGGCCTATTTTTCAGCACTACTGGATCCTGTTGCAAGAGAAGCAGTAGAATGTCTTAAAACTCTGGCTGCTGCAGCTTTGTTAGTTGAGAAAGCTCAAGAGTTGGTACAAAGACATCACCTAGTGGTAAAAGTTCCACATGCTGTTACTCTCCTTTTAAATCAATGAAATACCCAACATCTCACTAATGAAAGATTGATTAGAGGATCAGTGGATGGTGTAGACCTTGCCTGGACTGAAACTTAAATTCACTCGAAAGGGAACCCCTGGATAAGGTCCCCAGCGCGGGAGCAACGCTTGTTGGCCGACCGGCAAGGCCAACCCGAAGTAGATGACTACAGGGCAGCCAAAGCCCTAAACGACTGATATCAGTTTTCGATGGATATAGAAGATTGGACTGTATTATCTGGATTAGCGTTTATTGCTCTTTTTTCTTTTATTTGTTGGTATTTTAACCTATTGTGAAAATGTTTCCTCTGTTAATTTTGTTATCCCAGAATGGAGGAATGACTCATGTTGGGTGTGCACCTTAGTGCCTCCCAATGCGGAACAAGGACTTTTTTTCCTTCCTATCCCTTTGACGGCTGCAAATATTACTCGTTCAAAGGTGTATGTTACTACCCATTGGGCTACAACTCATACTTGGCAGCAAGAAGGTATAAGCCCTAACTCCGGGTATTTGTTAACCTTCAAGGCGCAGGGTGAGTGGTGTCTCCTGGGGAATGGGCCAGGCCTGTTTTTAGGGAACAGTACTTGCAAATACTATGTGGGTCCGGGTGGTGATGGAGAGTGGGTCACTCCCCTTGTTTATTGTTTTGACACCACTGACGACATTAACCGCAAGAGTGTCTGCGCCAATAGTGTCTGCTATGAAAGCTGCACTATGGTATGGGAAAACTCCGATGGACAAATGTCTGTATGCAGGCAAAAATGTAGAGACGAAAACGTCTCCTCGAAGCACGGGCCTATTGGGCTTATGGGACGTTATACATCCCTGTTACAAAAAGCGTTGGGAGTGACACGGGATGCTCCTCCCGGCCCTGTTCCAGCAGGGTTCAGTTCTTACTGGGTGTGTGGGAATAAAGCCTATCATACCCTTCCAGTACACTTCTCAGGTTCTTGTTATCTTGCCTGGTTGTTACCCCCACTCGCATTGTGAAACAATTACATAAAGGCAAGTTTAGAAATGTAAGGGACACTAGCAAACCTCAAGCTGAAGAGGATGCAGCCCTTGAACCAATGACATGGACAACATTCCCTAATAATCTCAGACTTAGGAGAAGGGTTATAAGACTCCAGGGTATTTTATAAAATTATGGCTAATGAAACTGCTACAATAGTTACAAGTCAAGCCACTGAGCTTAAGCAACTTAGACAGTTAGCTTTACGAAACCGTATAGCTTTAGATATTCTTTTGGCAGCTCAAGAAGGAACTTGTGCCCTCATAGGCCAAGAGTGTTGTGTATTTGTGAATGACACCTATAAAGATACCTTTGACAGAGCAGCTCACTTAAGAGACATCGCCCGAGACAGGTCTGCTGAAGGTAGCTGGACACGTGATTGGTTTGATGGTTTATTTTCCTGGTTCCCTTCCTTAACAGGCTGGTTAAAGGGACTCCTGAAAGGAGGTGTTATGGTTTTACTGATAATTATGTTTATTTTTGTGTGTGTTTAAACTGTCCATGTGCATAATGTCTAAATGTGCTAGGGCAACTATCAAATCGAAGGGGATATTTCTCTCTTTACAAGATAGATGGGTTTTGGCAAAGGCAGGAACCACGCCAGATGCCAATATTCTGACCCCTACATATTTGCTGTAACACTCCTACTGCTGTAACAAATATGATTGTAACCCTTCTGCCCATCTAAGTTGGCAGCAACAAGGGCCGGGTTCTGTATCTAGGGGTTCCGTTTCAATAACACAATGCAAAACCGGCTCGAGCCCCCACCCAGTGACCTGGGACAATTACATACCACCCCCCTGGGTACCTCTAAGAGGCAATACTTCCCCTCTCGCAAGCACGGAGTCTGAGTGTAGCAGAAAATGTTTAATAACATGAGGTAAACGACATCAGCATAAAATTGGAAAAACACCACAAACAGGATTCCTAACACAAACCATGAGCAAAACCCACCCCAGCAAATTGGGCCGTGTCCTTTCCCTTTGGTTCTTGGATCCAGCAACCCAAAAATCACCCAGAGTCCCCAAAGTCCAACACCCCCAAAGTCTCTGTCCCTGGTCAGTGCAGCCCCAGAGTAAAAGGGGGGGG
>NW_020694126.1:78058-97461 GCF_002925995.2 Terrapene triunguis
GACTCGATGACCTCTCGAGGTCCCTTCCAGTCCTAGAATCTATGAATATATTTTGTACCCTGGTATTACTGTGCTCCATTGATTATCCTCATTCCACCTAGTTTTTGTGATGCCTATTACATCACTATCCTCGTTTAATACGAGGCACTCTAGTTCACCCATCTTAGTATTTAGATTTCTAGCATTGGTATATAAGCACTTTAAAAACTTGTCACTTTTTAGTTGTCTCCCATTACGTGATGTAATTGAATGGGACTCTTTCATTTGACTGTTTCTCATCAGATCCTACCTGTATTTGGTCATCTTCCATCTTCTCCTCCTTACTAGGACATAGAGAATCTCCATGAATAGATCCTCCCCTAAGGGATGTCTCTCTCCAAACCACTTGCTCCTCCGCACCTGTTGGCTTTCCCCCAGCCCTTAACATTAAAAAGGTCGTAGAGCAGTTTTTAAACTAAGTGCCAGCAATCTGGTTCCAAACTGGTTTAGGTGGAGCCCATCCTTCCTGTATAGGCTCTGCCTTTCTCAAAAGTATCCCCAGTTCCTAATACATCTAAACCCCTCCTCCCTACACCATCATCTCATCCATGTATCGAGACCCTGCAGTTCTGCCTGTCTAAGTGGCCCTGTGCATGGAACTGTGAGCATCTTGGAGAATGCTACCGTGGAGGTCCTGGACTTCAATCTGTTACCTAGCAGCCTAAATTTGGCCCCCAGGACCTCTCTCCTACCCTTCCCTAAGTCACTGGTACCTACATGTACCACGATGACTGGCTCCTCCCCAGCACTACACATACGTCTATCTAGATGTCTCGAGAAATCCGCAACCTTCGCACCAGGCAGGCAAGTCACCATACAGCTCTCCCGGTCATCGTAAACCTAGCTATCTATGTTTCTAATGATCAAATCACCCATTACTAACACCTGTCACTTCCTAGTAACTGGAGTTCCCTCCCCCGGAGAGGTGCCCTCAGTGGGAGAGGACACCACGGCATCCTCTGGAAGGAGGCCGCTGTGATTCGTTCTCCCCATCCTTCATTCCCTTGCCCCTCCGTCCTGATGCAAGGTCAGCGCCACCAGCCCCCACCCCGGCTCACCCCCAACATCCACTTCCTCCATTCCTGTCTCCCACTGCGGAGCGTCTCTGGCAGAAATCTCACAGTCAGGCTGACATCCTCCACTACAGATTCATTCTCTCCTCCCTCAGTTCTGCCATTTCCCTTGCTACACACCTCGACTTCTCCAGCCTCGCTGGATCCCCCACCCACAGTCCCAGCTGCCTCTTCTCCACCTTCGTCTCCCCCCTCAACCCCTGCCCACCTCCTGCCCCCACTGCGCTCTGCACAGGATCTCTTCCCAGAAAAATTTACACAATTAAACCCTCCCCTCAGCTCACCTCCCCTTCCCACCCTACAAGTCCTGCCTCCTTCTCCCTCCTCGCAGAGGTAGACGTTTCTCATCTGCTCTCCTCCTACCCCTCGACTGACCCCATCCCATCTCCTGATCTCCTCACCTCACTCCCCTCCAACTCTTCCCCCTCACAACACAAACACACTTTAGTGTCTTCCATTGTAAAGACCCTTGGCTCCATTTGCCTCTCCAGCAACCGCCCCTTCTCCCTTGCATTTCAGCTCATTGAATGTGCCTCTGCAATTGCTGTCTGGAGTTCCTGTCTCCAGTTCCATCCTAGACCCTCCCCACTCCAGCTTCCACCCCTTGAGCTCCACGGAAATCGCTCCTGCCAAAGTCCGTAATGACTCTTCCTAGCTAACACTCGCACTCAGTGCTCCAGCCTCACCCTCCCTGGCCTGCCAGCCGCCTCTGACACCAATCACCAGGCTAACCTAGAAATCTTGTCCCCCTCAGCTTCCTTAGCGCCGTCCCCTCCTGGGTCTCCTCTGACCCCTCTAACCACTCCTTCACCACGTCCACCAGAGCGTCTTCCTCATCTCCCCTCCAGCTGTCTGTGGGGTTCTGTCCCCCCAGGGCTCTATCCAGGTTCCCCTTCTCTTCTCCCTCTACACATTATCTCTGGGCAAAGTCATCCACAAATTCAGCTATCGTCTCCATGCTGACAACTCACAGATCTGCCTTTGTACTCCAGACCTGTCTCCTTCTGTCCAAACGACAGTCTTGGCCTGTCTCTGAGGTCTCCTTGTGGAGGTCTCATCATCAGCTCAAGCTCAGTGTGGTTAAAACAGATTTCCCAATCTTCTCGCCACGGCCTCCCTGCTACCTCCGTTCTCAATCACTGTGGACAACGCCAGCATCCTGCCCGTCACTCTGGCCCAGAACCGGGGCGACATCTTGGACTCACACCTCTCTCTAGGTCCTCGCATCCAGGTTATGTCTAAATCTTGCTCACTCGTTCTGCAGAACATACGGCCCTTCCTATCCACCCCCACAGCTAGGACGCTCGTCCAGGCGCTCAGCGTCTCGTGTCTCGACTGCTGCAACAGCCTTTTCTCTGGCCTAGACAAACGCAGTCTCACCCCGCTGAGGTCCATTCAGAACATGCCGAAAAGATCATTTTTCTAGCTCGCTGATCGACGTCACCTCTTTGCATCCCGCCACTCGCTCCTTCTCCTCCATCACAGCAAACAGACATCAGCTGCCTGTCTTCAACTGGGAGGCCCTTCCCGGCCTATCCCCACCCTCTCTCTCTCTCTCTCTCATTTGCTACCGAATCGTCACCCCTCACCTCTGATCGGCCCATGATCCCAGCCTCCATCAGCCACTTGTTATATTTGAAAACAAGCCCCTTTGTCCTGTGTCCCACGCTGCCCCTCACACCTGTGAGGAGCTCCCCATAAACATCCAGAAAACGACCTCGTTACCCTGCAAACCCTCCTCAGCGCTCTCCTCTGCCAGGTGCCTAAAAACCAGATAACGGTTGGGCCACTGGTGCGTCGAGCCCACAGCTGCCAGGCTGACCAGTGCTGTCCCCTTGTTCCCTAGTAGTTCCCCACTGGTCTATATTCATCTCTGGTCTCAGACTCAGCTGGGACCGTCTGTGTATTCGGTGTCTGTCCAGCACCCGGCACAACAGGGGCGGGACCAGGACTGAGGTTCCTGGCACAAGACAATCACAAATAATGATGACTATGATGGCAGGGGAGGGAGCTTTACTTTTAAATTGACTTATTTTCCCCATTAGAAAGGCCTGTTCTATTGACCCTGTTTTTCCTGAAAGACCCCATGGGCAGCTGGAGAATTGGAGGGGAGGACGTGAAACCCGAGAAAACGAGCGGGGAAGGCATTATTATTTCAGGTTGTGTTAGCAGATATCAGCTTTAATCATGCTGGGGCTCCACTGTACGGGGCGTTATCCAGACACAGCACGTGACAGTCCCTGCCCCAAGCAGCTCACGCTCTGAGGCCAGATCTACACGTGGTTTGTTCTAATTTAACTATTTCAGTTGGGGATGAGATTTGTTTGTTTCTTTTTACCGAAATAGTTAAAACAGAACAACCCCGCGTGCGAGTGCAGTTACACCGGTACAGCCGGGCTTTACACAACCCCCCGTGCGAGTGCAGTTACACCCGCACAGCCGGGCTTTATGCCAGCACAGCTTATTGCTGTAAAAGTAGGGGAATAATCTGTACCAGCGTAACTGTGTCCACACTGAGTGGTTGTCCTGATTTAACGATGATGGTTTCAAACTGTGTGAAAGTGATACAAACACTGCGTGTAGACCAGTCCTAAAGTTTATTCAACTGTTTAAACTTTGTTGTTAACACCTTGGTCTTGTCTACACACAAATTTACAGTACTAGTCTAAAGGTGTCAGTTAAAATTGGTTTAGTTAAACCAGTGCAAAAGGCTGCGTAGACACACCTATTCCAGTTTAAGAGTGCCTTTTTTCAGTTTAGCTGAACTTGGTTGGGCCTTGTCCACAGGGAGAGTCACACCAGTATAATTAAATGTAAACTGGTTCAGCTAAACTGGTGCAAAGCCCCATGTAGACACTCTTATTCTGATATGAGAGCAGCTTTTTTCAGTTAAGCCACTATTATACCAAAATAAGGTGGTCCACAATCAGGTATGCACTGATTTATCTAAACCAGTTTAAAGTTTGAAGTGTAGCAAAGGTCCTACTTGACCAAAGCACCTGTCAAGCAGTAGGAAGAAAAGCTGTCCTCGGTGAAAATTCAACACCCAGTGGCCCTTCAGCTGAGGACTGAGAATTCCCACCCCAGGTCTCTGGTGCTCCAAGGAGACCTCCAGCAAAACAGGGCAGATGAGACCTAGAATAAAACAAGCAGGGGAGAAACCCTTCTGGGCCTTTGCTATTCATTAGGAAGCAGCAGAAATGGACACAAAGCCTATTTCCCCCCTTGTCAGGTCATCTTTAATGTACCGGGCACAGAGGATTTCTCTCTCTCAGGTTATGTCTACACTGCACTTTCGTCGTTAAAACCTTTGTCGCTCAGGAGTGTGAAAACAAAAAAACTCACCCCCCGAATGACAAAAGTTTTAATGGTGAAAAGTGCCGGTGTGGACAGCGCTTTGTCGGGGGGAAGACACTCTCCTGCCGACGAAGCTACTGCCCTCGTTGGGGGTAGTTTTCTTTTGTCGTCAGGAGAGCTCTCCCCTGGCAACAGAGAGCGGCTACTCTGTGTGCCTTACAACAGCATGGCTGTGCCGCTGTACGGTGTGCCTAGGGTGACCAGACAGCAAGTGTGAAAAATCAGGACGGGGGTGGGGGGGTAATAGGTGCCTATATAAGACAAAGCCCCAAATATCAGGACTGTCCCTATAAAATCAGGACCTCTGGTCACCTTAGGAGTGCCGTGCAGACACAGCCTCAGTGAAAAGGGCCTGGCCAGGCACGGATGGGAGCTGGCGCTGGATTCAACGTCATTAAACAAAGCCAGACACTCTGATCCTCACTAACGTCCTTCTCTGCGCACACCCAGCTCAGCCCAGCCCAGGCCCCCGGCCAAAGCTGTGTGCAGCTGGAGTTACACCAGTGCTGCCTGTGGCCCCCGAGGGCCTCCTGTCTCTTTGCTCCAGGGGCACCCAACACACAGACCCCCCCATTTCCATTCCCGGCCCCTAATGTGACTCGCCCCGTGGAACCAGGCTGCACGGGGGCCTAACCCTGGTTACATCAAACCAGCCTGGCACTGAGTGACACGAGGGCAACAACACACCTGAAACCACTTCACACAAAACCCCAAACCCACCCCACAGCCTCACCCAGCTGGCTACGGGCTGCTGAGCCCCCCGGGTCTGAGCTGCTGCCGCCCGGGGAACTCTGGGGCCAGGCTCGGGCCACGGGAGAGTCACGTCCATGCCAGGAAAAGCAGGACGTGCCCCTGCCCCTCTCCCCACAGCCCCCATGGGGATCCCGAAGCTCCTACCCAGCAATCCCAGGAGATCCCAGGGGCACAAAGGCAGCAGCTGGTCTGTGCTCTGCAACGGGCGCTCGCCCCAAACCGAGCCCTGATTAACGCACAGATCCTGGGGCTCCACCGCTCCCTGGGCACATGGCCAGAGCCGGGGCGGGGGGGTGACCCATCCCCCCTAGGACAGCACCTCTAAAGACTTGTCCCCACTCACAGACCCATCGCTGCCCTGGGGGCGGCTGGCCTGGTGCGGACACAGCTCAGCCTCGGCCGCACCTAGCCAGGGCCAAGCCCCCTCAGGGGGTCTGGACACGGGTTAAACCAGCGCCAAGAACCTGCCGGGAGCCATTACAGGGCGGGGAGTCCGAGGAGCCTTTTCCTCCCCCACGTCACTCTTGTCCGGGGGGGGGGGGGGGGGGGGGGGGTTTTTTCCCGGGGGGGGGGGGCCGGGGGCTGGCGGGGGGGGGGGGGGGGGGGGGGGGGGGGAAGCCCCATCCTGCTGCGAGCCCCAGGAACAACCCAGCCTGGGCAGCGCCTGGTGCAGGGGATCCCCACAGCCCCGGGGCGGGGCAGGGCAGGAAGTGGGGACCTGCCGGCCACAGCAGGACCACAGACCCCAAAATCCTGTTAGTCATTCATCGGCATTATTATTAGTATTATCAGTCTGGGCTGGTCTCTGGAGTCCGGACCTTGACCAAGAAATGTGACCCCTGACCTAACAGAACTGACACCCCCCCCGCCTGTGAGCCCCACGGGCCGCTCCAGGTGCGCAGCGCCGAGCACAGCGGGGCCACGAGCCTGGCTGGGCGCGAACACGCGACACGCCCAGAACCAGCCCCCGCCGGGGGCGGTGACTCCCGGGCCGGCACCGACCGGACCCCTCGGCTCCGGTCCGACAACCCCCGAACTCCGGTCGAACCACCGAGCTCAGACCTGCTGAGACCCCCCCGCCCGGTCTGACCCCCCCGTACTCACTGGAGAAGCCCCCCTGGATGGCCACAGCCCCCAGCAGCAAGAGCAGGTGCAGCATCGCCGCCCGGTCCGTGTCCCGGTCTCTGTCCTACAAGGATCGGTCCCTTTCCCGCACCAGCCCCGCACAGACCCGCACCGACAGCTGAGCCCCGACGCCAGCTGCGCTGTGAGCCCGGCCCCCGCTGCCCGCTACTTATACCGCGCACCGCCCGCCGGCAGGGATTGGCCGAGAGGGGAACGTGCCCGCCAATAGCCGCGCGCAGACCCGGCTGCGTCACCGGTCGCTGGGCAGGACCCGGCCGGGCAGGTTGGGCCCGGGAAAGCGAAAGTCTGAGCGGGGATGAGCGCAGCGGGGAACCCCGGGCAGCGCCCCGCCCCCACCGAGGCCACGCCCACTGGCCAGTGCACCGCGGGCAGCGCCCTGGGCACACCCCCTCTCTGCCTTTTCCAGCCTGCAGGGCGCTCTTGGGTCAGGACTTCAAACTTTTCTCCACAACGGCAGGGGCTGGAAACGTCCCTTTGACTAATGCCAGCTGAGAGTCTTCCCCGCGCACATGACTCCAGGAGCTGGGGCTTTACGGAAACACCAATGATAGCGAGACCCACACTGGAGTCACGAGAGGGGGCAGCCCTGGCAGGGGGACGCTGGCACCCGCCTGGGAACCGCCAGAGCCCGGCCTCGGCCTTGCTACGGTCGCTGGGAGGGAGTTTGGCCCAGCTGAGAACTTGTCCCCAGGGCTTCAGTTACCAGAACAGCAATTAACTAACAACGAATTAATTCTCTGCCCATCACTAGCGCCTCCTCTGGAGATTTTTTTTTCTTTAAATTTATTCTAAGGCCAGACGGCACCGTTGGCTCATCTCGTCTGACCTCCTGCAGCACCCAGGCCGGAGAACATCCAGGTACCTCGGTCTGGAGCCCAAGAACGTGTCTGTCATGCTGGGAACTTCAGGCACTTTATTAATGTAATGAATTAAACACCACAGCCCCCCTGTGCAGTGAGTGACAACACAACAATCCCCAGCGCGTCTAGAACATCACTGCCCCCATTGCATGGGTGGGGAGAGGCACAAAGATGACATCATCATCATCTGGACCCATTGAAAAGAAGCCCTTGAGGAATTCCACCATGATTTCAACAATTTCCATCCCACCATCAGCCTCAGCCTGGACCAGTCCACACAAGAGATCCACTTCCAGGACACTACAGTGCTAATAAGCGATGGTCACATAAACACCACCCTATACCGGAAACCTACTGACCGCTATACTTACCTACATGCCTCCAGCTTCCATCCAGAACATACCACACGATCCATTGTCTACAGCCAAGCTCTAAGATACAACCGCATTTGCTCCAATCCCTCAGACAGAGACAAACACCTACAAGATCTCTATCAAGCATTCTTACAACTACAGTACCCACCTGCTGTAGTGAAGAAACAGATTGACAGAGCCAGACGAGTACCCAGAAGTCACCTACTACAGGACAGGCCCAACAAAGAAAGTAACAGAACGCCACTAGCCGTCACCTTCAGCCCCCGACTATAACCTCTCCAGCGCATCATCAAGGATCTACAATCTATCCTGAAGGACGATCCCTCACTCTCACAGATCTTGGGAGACAGGCCAGTCCTCGCTCACTGACAGCCCCCCAACCTGAAGCAAATACTCACCAGCAACCGCACACCACACACTAAAAACACCAATCCAGGAACCAATCCTTGCAACAAAGCCCGTTGCCAACTCTGTCCACATATCTATTCAGGGGACACCATCATAGGACCTAATCACATCAGCCACGCCATCAGGGGCTCGTTCACCTGCACATCTACCAATGTGATCTATGCCATCATGTGCCAGCAATGCCCCTCTGCCATGTACATTGGCCAAACCGGACACTCTCTACGTAAAAGAATAAATGGACACAAATCAGACGTCAAGAATTATAACATTCAAAAACCAGTCGGTGAACACTTCAACCTCCCTGGTCACTCAATTACAGACCTAAAAGTCGCAATACACCAACAAAAAAACTTCTAAAACAGACTCCAACGAGAAACTGCAGAATTGGAATTAATTTGCAAACTGGACACCATTAAATTAGGCTTGAATAAAGACTGGGAGTGGATGGGTCATTACACAAAGTAAAAATGATTTCCCCATGCTAATTTCCCCCCCTACTGTTACTCACACCTTCTTGTCAACTGGGCCATCCTGATTATCACTACAAAAGTTTTTTTTCTCCTGCTGATAATAGCCCACCTTAATTGATTACCCTCGTTACAGTTGGTATGGCAACACCCATTTTTTCATGTCCTCTGTCTATATATATCTTCCTACTGTATTTTCCACTGCATGCATCCGATGAAGTGGGCTGTAGCCCACGAAAGCTTATGCTCAAATAAATGTGTTAGTCTCTAAGGAGCCACAAGGACTCCTGTTCTTTTTACAAAGAGGAAAGTGACGGATTTGCTATGTGACAACAGCAAAGATGGGAACAAAAACTAGGAGTCCTGGCTCCCAGCTCAAACCTACTGGACCCCCCTCCCCTCCCAGAGCTGGGGAGAGAACCCAGGAGTCCTGGCTCCCAGCCCCTGCTCTAAGCACGGGCAGATAACAGTGACCTAACCCCTGGGTTTTCTCTGTCTTTACAAGCACTTGGCTGTTTACATCATTTCTGGGAACTATTTTTGGTTTGTCTCCTCCCCTTGGGCGCGGGGGGTGGCTCTGGGCCGTGTGAAGTTTGCCCCGTGCTGCAGTACAGTCACTGCGGGCGTTGGGATCGGTGGGGATCGGATCCTGGCCTGGGCCGGTCTCTCCTGGGTTGGGGAGCCAAGCTAAGGGGAGCCCCCCTCATCTGGGACCTCACCCCACTCGGGCGGGTCAGTGGGGGGCGTTCACAGGGGCTGAGCCCCAATGCAGCTTCCTGTTTCCCGGCTCCCAGAGCTATCGGTGGATCCCCCACTTGCTTTCGGTTTCTGCTCTATCACAGCAGGGCAGTTTGGAGAGAGACCAGCATCACCCCCCTGCCATGCACTGCACGCCTCTTGCCCCCCGCCATGCACGCCTCTCGCTCTCCCCACAGCCCCGCTCAGAGCCTGCCCCACACTGGGTGGGGGTGACGGTCTCCCTGAAGCCCAGAGCAACTCCCGGATTGTCTATTTCCCCGGGGGTGGCACTGAGTTGCTGGCACCGACTCTACACACAGGACATTTCTGGCCCCGTTCTGGGCCAGGCAGCCATTTTGTGTATCTGACGTGCGTGAGCGAACACAAGATGGCCGCCCCGATGGGACTCCCTTTTTCGTCTAACGATGGACCCAGTCAGTTTGTCCTGGGCCGTGGATTAGCAGCTCAGGGCTGTGGGGCAGCCCCCCCAGTGCCGTTACAGAACCTTGCCCTACGGCCCACGTTTTCAAAATGGCCTCCACAGCTGGACGTTTACATTTTTAGGTGCCCAGCTGGAGACACCTGGGCCCTGACTCACGAGGTGCAGCGCACCCCCCGGCTCCCTGGGATTTCCCCCACCATTGCGGGTGTCCAGCACCCCGCAACATCAGCCTCAGGGGGGCTCAAATTGTGCACCCAGACTAGGCGGCGCCCAGAATTAGGGGCCACTTTTGAGAGTGTGGCCTTAAACCCCTCACCCCAGGGGCCTCTCGGCACAGAAAGGGGCTCCCCCCCCCCCCCCCCCCCCGCTCTCCAGGGTGCACCCACCGCCATTGGGGATCTAGGAGGGTGGTGAAGCACTGGAATGGGTTCCCTAGGGAAGTGGTGGAATCTTCCTTCCTTTGTCTGGGATGATTTAGTTGGGGATTGTCTTGCTTTGAGCAGGGGGTTGGACTAGATACCTCCTGAGGTCCCTTCCAACCCTGATCTTCTATGATTCTATGATCTCGTGTCCCTCCCCCTGCTCCAGAGGCTCAGCGCTCAGGGGACGGGACGTGTCCGGGTGGGTTTCTTTGGGAATCTAGAGTAGGAAAAAACTCTCCCTGAGGCCGAGACGTGGGCTAGAGGGGGGTGGATCCAGGACGGTCCCAGGTTCCCCCAGCCAGGCCAGAAATCTAGTTACCAAGCTGGGAAAGCGGGCCCCTTACTGGCCTCTGAGCCACGCTGGGGTGGGGGCTGTGCTCAGAGAGACCCTTAGAGCAATGCAGAGAGCACCAGAGCCCTCCCGGGAGGGGGTGTCCTGTATTCCCGGCCCCCTGTCTGCAGGGTGAGCTCCCCCCACTCTGGGGTTCAGTGCTTTCCTGCCATTTCTGTAGTTCCTGTCACCCCCAAGGGCCTCACAGACTGTGCACAGCACATGCGGCCCCATGGAGATGCAGCCACCTCTGGGGAAGAGCGCATCAGCCAGACACACAGAGGAAATGTTACCCAAGGGTTGTGGGGCAAACCCCTGCTCTTATGGAAAGTGCCCCATGAGGCCTTTATTCTACACCCACCTGACAGGCCTTGGGGTTTAATGGCTCCTCCAAGCCCCCCCACATAATGACCTGGCAGGAGCTCAGTCCAAGGGGGAGGAAGCTGGGATTCCCCCCTGCAGTGCCCGTGTGTCACCCTGATACTCACAGCCCCGAATCGTCCCCCCCACTGCTGTGAATACACATCACTGCCTGACCCCAGCAGGGGCCCAGCACCCATTTAAACAGCCGGCCCTGTCTTCAGCGCGGCTGTCTCCCCCCGTCTCTGTGGGGCTGATAGGGGGAGCCCAGGAGCAAAGATACAGGCTGAGCCGGGGGATTTCACTCTAGTTCCTCTCTCTGGCTCACCCTGCCGGGGCTTTTCTCCCATCAGCCTGGGCTCAGGTCCCCCTTCCCCTGTACTGCAGTGGGGAGAACACGTCTGTCTCTGGGCCGGGGGTCCTGTCCCCCATTCACCAGGGGACACTCTGTGCTTATGGGGAACTTTAGCCCCGGGCACCAAACTGCACCCCCGGCCCCAGCTCAGCCTCTCTCTTTGCTCCTGGCCTCCCCATGCCCAGCTAGGTGGGGGTCCCCTCTGGGTGTCGTTAATTATCCCGGGATCGGCACGGCTCCAGCACTGCACACATCAGCGATCCCGTCCCCGTCCCACAGCCAGGTCCCCGCGCCCAGGGGACAGAGGTTCCCAGGCTGGGTCACACACTCTGTTCCCAGCCAGGGGATTTCCTCTCCCTGCCACCCCCGGATCCCAGCTCCTCCCCAGCTGCAGCCGAGTCTGTGCTGAGCCCGCAGTGCCCCCTGCAGCCCAGGGAGGGACATTTCTGCCTCTCACATGATTTCCCAGAAGCGGCAGCGTCTGACTCACTGGGGCTGGGATTAGACAGTGCAGTGTTTCCTTATTCGCTGCCAGCGTGGGGCTTTCCCTGCACCTGGCCAAAGAGCTCACCTGGCAGCCGGGCCGGAGCGGGGCACAGGCAGCCGCAGGGCTGGGGCTGAACAGCCGGTCGGGCTGGTCCCAAGGGGAGTTTGCAAAGTGACCCAGCCCTGCCCTAATCAGTTCCAGGCTGCGCCTGAGACACGCAGCATCGGTGTGCGACACACACACCCTGCTGGGGTCACTGCCCCATGTGAGCTGGGGTTTGCCACAGAGAATGGTGTATACACGGCCTGGTACGAGCCACAGTAACCAGCCCGGGGTCGCTCGTCCCTAGTCTAACTGGGATTAGCCACCCCAGGGTGTAATCGGATTAGGATTAGCTGGGGCTGGGATATCTTCACCCTGCATAGAGACAGACTACCTGGGTTTGGGCACATCCTGGTCTGCTGTGTATTATCCGAGTGTATCTGTATTACTCTGGTCTGGATTCAATTGTTTGACTGTGTAGGATACAAGTTATAATCAATGTTACTGAACCTCCGACTAGTGGGAAACAAAGGGATTTACCTTCCCCCACCCAACTGGCATGAGGACTCCATTAAATTCACCCGATAGCTGTTATCTGAGACCCCCAGGACCGTACGAGCAGTCTTTGGGGCATGAGCTGATACCTATTATGAAGTCAGATGCTGTTGGAGCATGGCCCAGCCAATAACGGGGTGTGTGTGTGTGTGTGTTCAAGAGGAGGCACATGTGTGTGCAGAGGCGCAGGGCCCATGTGTAAGTGGGGGGCTGAGAGCCACTGAACCAAACTGTAAACCCTGTGTGTGATGGAACCACTTCAAGTCAGGGGGTCTGGCAGCCCCCAGCCCCCCTAGTTCCAGCCCCTCTGTGCGTGTGACCACAACAGGTTTAGATTGGGATTCTCCAAGGCACCTAAACCCCACTGGATTTCAATGGGATTTGGGCACCTGACTCCCTTGGCCCCCTTTTGAAAATCCCGCACTTCCCCCAATAGTTCCCAGCCTTGGTAGGGGGCCACGCTTACCGCACTGGCCCAGGGCATGCTGGGATGTCCCACCGCAGCAGGCTGTGACCGCAGGGCACCGGGAAGAGCCCAGAAGAGGGTCAATGACACATACGTTGCTGACATGCCCCAAATGGGTCCGAGCCCGAGGCCCAGCTCAGTGACTATCAAGGCAGATTAACACTCAGTCCCCTCTGGTACCTGTATCCCCTCTCCCGGCCGGACAGCGCGCTGCCTCTCTGATTAGTGAGTGGGGGTACGAAATCCGCTCACGTTTTCTCCCTCTTCCTCTCCCCTCCTCCAACAGTGATCTAACCCCCTCAGAGTCTGCCCTTTCCCCCTCTCAGGGCTGCTCTATGTGCAGATTTTGCACCAATTTAATGATATGGATTTCTGAACTGTAAAGTTAAATTGGTGTCTCCCCTAGTGTGGACACAGTTGTATTAACACAGCTGAGTTGGTGCATTTGCCAAAACAAGCTAACGCAACAGAAACCCTTTCACACTGACATCCCTGGGTCCACATTAAGGAGCGGTGCATTGATTTAACCAGATCAGGTTAAAAAAACCCAGCTAGTTAAACTGATACAAAAACTGGGTTCAGCCCAGCTCCAATTCTCAGATACGAGTCCAGTGCTGCCAGCTCTGGCTATTTAATTGCAAATCTCACAGTATTTGGCATTTTCCCAAGAGCCCCAGCTCCTGGAGTCATGGGATGACGTGAGAATTTCAGCTTTAAAAAATGTAAATTTCTGGCCCCCACAGTTGAGGGGAAAAGCTTGGACATGTGACAGCCAGCGGTTCCAAACCCAGAAGGTAAATAAACTCCCCACTTCTGTGATTCAAAGTCTCATCATTTTTGAGCCAATGCTCTGACTTCTGGAGGGTGTAAGGGGCACCTGCCATCCGCACACGCCCCGGCCACCAGGTGCAGCTCTGCAAGTGGCCCTGCCCCAGCTGGGTCATCAGTTCGGTGACTGAGGCGTTTACGCATAGAACAGCCCCCCACTCCGGGGTTTGAACAGCGAATGGAAAGTGCCACAGATCAGAGCCCGCCCTTCCCCCAGCCCCTTGGCGTGGGGCAGACTCCATGTGAGTGTCTCAGCCCCACGACCAGGCCCTTTGCCCCCAGGGCACGGCCCCCCTCCATTGCCTCCCTGGGACCAGGCCCTCACGGCCCATTGCAGCACCTCTCCCAGCCGCACACAGCTCCTGGCCGGTTGGGAAACACCCTCAGCGGCTTCCCCAGCAGCTCCCCTGCTCTGTTCCCTGGGCCTGTTCGCTCCTCCTCCCCTCTGGGAGCCTGTTCTCAGGGCCAGGGGCTCGTTAGCTAATTAGCTGCCAACCTCCCACCCAGAGTCGGGCCCTGCTCCACGCGGGGATTTAGGCTCCTCACTTCCATTGCAATCCTTGGGGGAGCTGAGCCGTGGTCCCTGACAGCCGGCTACATGGGGCTGGTTCTCCCTAGAGAAGCCGTCACGGACAGACCAGGCCCTGACTTCCCTGAACGGCTCAGCCAGCCCGTGAACGGCGCCTGACCGGGATCTGGGAATGATCTGGAGCTGGCCGTGCTCTGAGCTAAAATCCCCTCCGGTGTCGCCCTTTTCCCTCCAACGCACCAGATCTGGGGTCTCCCGCAGGTTTAACCCCAGCCCCTTTCCCCGGGTTTGGAAGGAGAATTGTTGCCCCGAGTCTTTGCCTGAGCTGGGGGGACCTCAGGGGCGGTTCAAACCCCACAGCTGTTAATCGTCCCCTCAGATACCGGAGTCAGATCCCTTCCCCGTCGCCGTCAGTAACACGCCGCCCGTCCGGGGTGAGCAGAGCTTTCCCCTTCACGGCAATCACAACTGGTGGGTTGGCGACGGACGGGACTCTCCCATGTTTGAGATTCACCTGGTTCCTGACGGGACAGGCCATTATTTCCCCCCCCCCCGCCGTCTCCCCCCCAGGCCGAGGTGTCCGTGCGCCATGGACAGCACCCGGCTGTTCCCGCTGCTGTGTGGAAAATACCCAACCTGGCAACTGCTGCCCACTGGCCTCCTGCCCTCGGCCCGGGCAGCGCCAGCTACCGCTGACAGGCTGCAGGCTGGGAGCGCCTGAGCCCGCCCGACAGGAGACCCGAGTAGGGCCTGGAATGGGGCATCCCCGTGCCCCCAAGGGAGGGGAGAGCTGGGACGTTGGGTCTCAAACCAGGAGCTTCACAGGGCTCCCAGGCGCCTTTTCAGTCTCCCCAGAGCTGCTCACGGCCTGCAGCGTAATTATTGGTATTGCAAAGCAGTACTTTGATAAGTGCAAAGTAATGCACGTGGGAAAACATCATCCCAACTATACATACAGAATGATGGGGTCTAAATTAGCTGTTACCACTCAAGAAAGATCTTGGAGTCATTGTGGATAGTTCTCTGAAAACATCCACTCAATGTGCCGCAGCAGCCAAAAAAGTGAACAAAATGTTGGGAACCATTAAGAAAGGGATAGATAATAGGACAGAAAATATCATGTTGCCTCTATATAAATCCATGGTACACCCATATCTTGAATACTGCGTGCAGCTCTGGTTGCCCCATCTCAAAAAAGAGATATTGGAATTGGAAAAGGTTCAGAAAAGGGCAACAAAAATGATTAGGGGTATGAAACGGCTGCCGTATGAATAGAGGTTAATAAGACTTTTTTAATCAATGGGACTTTTCAGCTTGGAAAAGAGACGACTAAGTGAGGATATGCTAGAGGTCTATAAAATCATGACTGGTGTGGAGAAAGTAAATAAGGAAGTGTTATTTACTCTTTCACATAACACAAGAACTAGGGGTCACAAATGAAATTAACAAGCAGCAGGTTTAAAACAAACAAAAGGAAGTATTTTTTTCACACAACACACTGCCAACCTGTGGAACTCCTTGCCAGAGGATGTTCTGAAGGCCAAGACTATAACAGAGTTCAAAAAAGAACTAGATAAGTTCCTGGAGGGCAGGTCCATCAATGGCTATTAGCCAGGATGCGCGGGGATGGTGTCCCTAACCTCTGTTTGCCAGAAGCTGGGAATAGTGACAGGGGATGGATCACTTGATGATTCCCTGGTCTGTTCATTCCCTCTGGGGCACCTGGCATTGGCCACTGTTGGAAGACAGGATACTGGGCTGGATGGACCTTTGGTCTGACCCAGTGTGGACGTTCTTATTTTATGTTATGTTCTTATGTTCCCTGGAACCCTGGACTGTGGCCCTGTGTGATGTTATGAGTGTAATATAATATCTCATTGAAAGGTGACCGGGCCAGAAAGAGTTAATTAACTCCCAGACTGACCTGACCCATGGCCGAACTTCAAAGACTCATTAGGAAGATCTGTAAATGAATAGAGCTTTGAAATGCAGCTGGCATTGTTAGAGATAGAAGGGGAGATGTTTGCTCAGGTCTTGTGATGTCAGCAAACAAGTCTTGTCTATTGCTATAGCTTTGATTCAAAGATCAAAAAGGAGTATTAGTATTTAGGAAGACACTTGAGGGAAATAGTATTATTGTCTCTAGATCTCCTTGAAGGTTGTGGTAACCTGTATCTGAACTGTTTAATGGATAAATTACCCTGTGCTCATTGCCAGGATGTTTGGGAGAAGGAGAATTAAGCCTATTGTTTTCTCAGGCCGAAAGGCTGCTGGAAATGTATAAGAACCCTGGGACACGATCCTGCTTCATCTCAGATCTGCTTTGGGTTTCAAGAGGGGGAAACCTTAAGCCACAAGGATTGAGATCCCACTGACTGGAGTCACCCTGAACATGGACATTGGACTATAACCTCGGGACTATTTCTAAAAGGACTTTTGGCAACTACAAGCTCATCTCTGCTGTGTCTGAACCTCAAGAATTGAATTCAAGTCTGTCTGTATATTGATCTTTTAACCAACTCTCTCTCTCTTTTCTTTTTTAATAAATTTTAGCTTAGTTAATAAGAATTGGCTATAGCGTGTATTTTGGGTAAGATCTAAGTTATAATTGGACCTGGGTGTGTGACTGATCCTTTGGGATTGGAAGAACCTTTTCTTTTATATGATGAGATAAGATTTTCAGTAATCATCATCATATCTGACGTGTGTCTGGACGGAGGCCTGAGGCTGGGCACTTTAAGGGAACTGCGTTGTTTGGACGTCTGAGTAACCAGGGAGGTATTGTAGAGGCTGTTTTGGGCTGGTTGGTAAATCTCAGTATTGGAATAACCACCAGCGTTTGGGGTTTGTCTGCCCCGTTTGGTTTGCAGTTCACCCTAATTGACTGACCTCAGCCAGCTCCCACGGGCAGCACCGTCACACCCTGTAGTGCTGGGCGGCCTGCACAGACTCCAACCAAGATCAGGGCCCCGTCGCGCCAGGTGCTGCACGGACCCCGCATTGAGCTGTGTGCTGTATGTACAGATGGGGAAACTGAGGCACTGAGAGGTTCAGTGACCTGCCCAAGGTCGCACACAGAGTCTGTGGCAGAGCCAGGCAGTGAACCCAGGAGTCCTGGGCCCCAGGCCTGTAGCTTCGCCACAGACCATCCTGTTCCATTTGCAGAAAGGCTCCTGTAGCCTTGTGGGGGAGGCGCCGTAGAACCGAAAGCCTCCAGGGCGCCGGGCGTGGCTGGGCTGGGCTGGGCTGAGGGGAGCCGGGTCTGAGCCCAGACGGCAGGTCCCATCCAGCAGCTGAGTCTGACCGTCCAAGGGAGAATGTTCCTGCTTCGCACGGAGGTGCCGCTGGGGCATTTCCCCCCCGGGGCAGGCGCTGCGGGCGAGGGGTACCAGGGTGACCCAGGCCAATGGCTCCCTATCCCCATCAGCCTGGTTCCCCCCCCCGCCCGGCACCTTGTACTGCCCGTGGTACCTCTGCAGCCTGGGCATCGGCACCCCCCAGACAGCATTTCCCACCGCTCTGCCCAGGCCAGCAGCAGGCGACGGTGCGTGAACCAGGCCCGTGCGAGGCTGAGCGGGATCAGAGACACCAGTGCCCCCGTCTCCCTGGGAGTCCGGCCAGAGACCCCCACCCCGGGGACGGCGGGATGGCCGGGAGATGCCAGGCAGGCGGCAGCTCGGCCTGAAAGCAGCGACTGAGGCAGGAACAGCGCCGTGGGGGGAGGGGAGGTTTGTGACCATATGATTTGTGTCAGCAGCTGCAGAGTGGGGTCTAGTGGGTCAGAGTGGGGCGGGGGAAGGCTGGGAGTCCGGACTCCTGGGTTCTGTCCCCAGGTTTACTGCTGAGTCAGTGTGTGACCATCGAGTCAGCTCCCTTTCCCCCCTGTGCACTGGGGGCAAAGCTCCCCCCGTGCTGGGACCCCCAGTGCTGACTGTGCACCCAGCCCCTCTGGGGGGAGGCGGCGCCAGATGGGCAGAGGCCAGAGCAGCCCCCTGTTTACAGAGCCAGCTGGGTTTGCGATGCTTCCCCGGCCACAGCAATCTGCCCGTCACTGATGCAGTGACGCTGCCTGAATATGCAGAGAGCCTGATCCCATTGCTGGGGGCGGGAGAGCTGCCCTGACTGTGACTGACTCAGCGACGCTGCCTGAGTCTGCAGAGAGCCTGAATCCATCGCTCCAGGAGGGAGGAGCTGCCCTGAGTGTGACCAACGATGCCTGAGTGTGCAGAGAGCCTGAGCCAATTGCTCTTGGAAGGGGCAGCTGCCCCGTGGGTGACCGATGCAGTGACGCTGCCTGGCTCTGCAGAGAGCCTGAGCCCAATGCTGGGAGGGGGAGCTGCCCTGAGTGTAACTGGGGTTACAGGCGAAGGAAGGATTATCCCATTTTACAGAGGGGGGCCTGAGGCCCACAGGCCGGGATTGTCAGAGGAGCCCAAGGGGCTTAGGCACCCCCTTCCCACTGAGTTTCTGACAGCCAGACAGATTCAGTGATGGCCCAGGCAGGAACCGAACCCAGCGCTCCTGAGCCGTAGCCATACACCCGCCAGCCCGGGCTGTGTGCCCCACGGTAGTGCCGCTCAGCCGCTCCCTGTGGGGCGGGGACACAGCAGCCCTGGACTGGGGCACAAACCAGGGAGGTTTGTCCCCCAGGAAAAGCTGTGGGGGCCGGGGGAGGGGGGCTTTGCCTGCCTAAGGAGCCCCCCGCCCCCCCCCCCGGCTGTTTAAGGAGCTGGGCAGATGCTGCAGTTCCCGTTGGCAGGTCCGAGCGACCCACGGGGTGACCTCAGCTCCCCGCTGGCTGATATGCAGGGGAGCCAGGAACGTGCCCCGGTGTGTGTGTGTGGGGGTGAGATCCAGGTGTGGGGCTGGACGGGGCCGGCTGGAAAGTCCTGTCTCACGGCAGCGTCAGGGCTCAGCTCAGACCAGGCCACCTCCTTACGGAGTGTGGGGCACCCCACAGGTCAGCTGTGCCCCTCAGTACAACAAAAAACAGATGGCAACTCTGGGAGCAATGGGGCAGGGACCACACGGATTCCCAGCCTGGATGGAGGGGGGGATCAAGGAGATACAGAGCGGGGGGAGAGAACCCAGGGGTCCAGGGTTCCCAGCCCTTCCCCCTGCTCTAACCCACCAGACCCCCCTGCCCTCCCAGAGCCAGGATAGAACCCAGGCGTCCTGGCTCCCAGCCCCCCTGCTTTAACCACCAGCCCCCACTCCCCTCCCAGAGCTAGGATAGAACCCAGGCGTCCTGGCTCCCAGACCCCGCTGCTCTAACCACCAGCCCCCACTCCCCTCCCAGAGCCAGGATAGAACCCAGGCGTCCTGGCTCCCAGAACCCGTTGCTCTAACCACCAGCCCCCACTCCTCTCCC